>NC_135557.1:9947959-9960459 GCF_964340395.1 Glandiceps talaboti | reverse complement strand
TTTTATTACGCACGTAATTCATCGTTTGCACTCAGAGAAACGTTCTCACACGTTTTATACTAGCATCAAAATAGCGAAAGGATAAAGATATACGATAAGGTGATGGTACTGAATTAGACGATAATAGCAGATACACCATCAACAACTTACTAAATGGTTATGCTAATAAACGTTTCATTGGTCGTGATAATCCGTACTTTTTATGATTCAAAATTGCAGCACAATTATAAACATTTAGGAAATACATATCACAGCACTCAAACTGTTATTTTGATCGTTGGCCACGACAGATCGAAAGTCCAATATTTGCTTTGATAACGAACAGTCGTTTTTGTGTGATAACTCTGCTGCTATTCAATGTATGTGTCACATCAGTAAAGGGCGAGATAGTTCAATGTAGGATAAAAAAAAACTGTAACTATTTTACTGTGGGGTGGGGGTTGAACCATTTTGGTTATCCTACGAAAATCGATTTCATTTTTAATGGACGTTTGTACCCCTAAATAAATACAAATAATTCTTTAACAAATGTCAAAATGAGAAATAGAAGAATGCTTTCTACATAAATATATGGCACCGAAATAAAGTTAAGTGTCAACAAAAGAACTATTTTGTACTCACTGCATTCTGCCTTTGTATTCATAGATTACATACTACTACGCACATATTTAAAGGTGATTCTGCTATTTTTTCAAAGGGGTGGGGGGGGGGGCAGAGGCCAATGCACAAGAATTTAGTTGTCTTTTTTATCCAACATAGATTTATTGATCTCGCCCCTAAGCATACCACGAGAAGCATGGGACCGGTGAAATATGGGTTCGGAGGTGAAAGTTCATTTCCGCCTTGGCATAATAAAGTAGCTAGCCTGTGACATCTCTGAGTGTGACAGAGAAGCCGTAGGTTGGACTAACACGATATCGAGATAGCAAGACAGTGGATTTACCTAACAAACTTAAGGTGAGTATCAACAGTTTGTCATAACTAAATTCGTACACTCTTCCAGCGTTTACCTCAGTAACACGTTGTCCAGTATTTTCCGCACATCTCCAAATTTAACATAACATATCAGTAGACAACATACAGAAGTTAGTTGACTTGATACAAAATGTCATCTGGCCCGACATACTTTACATTATTACACACTGTAGTTTGGCCTGACAAAAAATATCTCAATATTGATAAATTTAGCTTCATGTAATAGTGCAAATCTGGTACATGTAGCCGGCCGCAAGTGAGAATTTCGTCGTCAAGCCCATCGTCGTAAACTACAGCCTCTTTTACGGCATCATCCAAGACACGCCGCCAACACATTGTCGCGGAATAAATAACAGCTCTGGTTTTCGTGAATGTTCAAGTCAGATGATACAATTCATCAAATTAAGTTGGATACTTGTCGAGTGAGACGATTCAATGTAAAATTGAACCAGAGTTTTGCCGGGTCAATTGTAGTCGGGGTGCCAATGTGGTTTCGAACAGGTGAAGTATGGGTTCTGAGGTGAAAGTTGATTTCCGCCTTGGCAGAATATTAAAAGTAGTCTGTGACATCTCTGGGGGTTACAATTTAATCAATGGTAGATTAATTAGTAGTTTATGTCATGGCTTTACATTTCAGGTAATAATTATTATTTTATTGATCGGCCTTGATATCAAACTAGCCCCGTTACTATGGACACCAGTTGTCGTTTCAAACGATGTGGTATATTTGGATGCCGTATCATTAACACAGGAAATAACTAGAAACACGATTGTTTTCTGAAGAATCTGCTATTCACAACTGAACGCGTGCCAAATTCTTCGGCGTCTGGTATAGAAATTCTGAGTGCCTACAAATATAGAAAGTCGACGATCGATTTCGAAAAATGTGTACACAATCCCTTCGACCTTCCCTTTACTGTACAATAACTACTTACTCTATAGCATATCACGTTTACTTTTGTGAGGGTGTTTAACTAGTAACGCACCAAACAACAGAGTGTCATGGACCTTTTCTTTTCAAACTTTGTCGACAAATGTCAAGTATTTGAAGTGACCAGTCTATCTAACATTTACGCACGTTTTTACTCTGACCCTTTGGATATATTTCCTCAGGCACAGAAATAGATGCAATTCTTGATCGAGTTAATTAACATATAAAAATAGTGGTTTCTTCAAGCTTGCATAGGGAGGGTAATGTAATTCATTTGACTATATATGTGTGTGGGAGGAGGGGGGACTAAACGGTGTATGCATGTATGTATGTATGTATGTATGTATGTATGTATGTATGTATTTATGTACGAGATGTCTGTGTGTATGGATGTGTGTTGGTATGTATGTATGTACGTATGTATGTATGTATGTATGTATGTACGTACGTACGTACGTACGTATGTATGTATGTATGTATGTATGTATGTATGTATGTGCGTGCGTGTGTGTATGTATGTATGTATGTATGTATGTATGTATGTATGTATGTATGTATGGTGTATGTGTGTGTGTGTATGTATGTATGTATGTATGTATGTATGTATGTATGTACACAATGAAATCCTATATGTAAGAAGTTACGGAATTTTGATGAACAAATAAGTTGTTATACAAAAAAAGCTTTTCTGGTGGAGGCAATGCTACAACGTGGAACTTTTTTTTTTAATTTTGTAAATAATACACCCATAAATGTACTGAATCACCCAAGGGTGAACATATTTGTGTTGTTGTATATGTAACATGGTAAACATATGTACTCAAATTGATCATTCGGTGCGCACCCTAAAATCAGCACCCCACCGTGTTAACGAAGTCAACCTGTTAATGTACTATTTTTGGACAACCTCTAGTTTTCATATACCATACTTAATTATATTGGTTTTTTATTGTATTTTTAAAATACAATTTACTATGAATGCACTGTTGATTGTCTTATCGAAAACAAATGCTTCTGTCACACCAAAGGAAGTTTTATAAATATGAGCCTTAAATTCGTTTATAAATTGGTGATAAGAAAACGCATGAGAGCTATGAAAGCTTTGTAGTTTGTAGTAATGTATTCTTCTTGTATTAGTAATTTGCATAGCTAATTGAGTTTACCAATTAGGAGATATACAAGACTCATATGGCAGCTAGTATCTAATATTGAGGAAAGTAGAGTCAACATTACGAAACTAATTTGTGCAGACATGATTGTTGTGGTTTACATTTTACATCGATAATGTGCATAACTAATGTGATTTGCCAATTTAGTGATATCTTATCAATTGTTACTGAGATCTTCGTGACGAATTTATTGATATTACGAGACATCATCTATATACATGTATGTATACACAGACACAGACACACACACACACATACACACAAATATATATATATTATACAATATCCCCCCCCCCCTCCCTCCCTTGATCATGCCTGAGAAAACTTACAGTTCATTATTTACATTTGTCCAAATTGATATTAATATACGTACAGGTAGTCGGCATGGGTTGTATAGGATCAATACATATCAACAGGCGTCCATTCAGAAATATATCTTGTCTGGGAGATAATGATAATGCTGATGGTAAACCATGTCCACATTATGAGGACCCCAGTCTTATTGCAACACCGAGTAATGATGATGGTGTTATTGGTACGAATGGTCATCACTATGATTGTATTGGAGAAGCCAGCGTAAGCAGTTCAGCAACGGGAAATGAGTATGAAGCACTGAAGAAGCATGACATCTCAATCTATATGCATCCTTATTCACCCAACCGGTATGTTTCTTTTCTGCTGTCTGTATTTTTTACTTTTCCCTGACGTTTGATAAAAGTATTGGAAATGATATAATTCCTGCATGAAGATAAAACACACACCCCCCAAAAAAAAACAAAACAAACAAACAACAACAACAACAACAATAAACATACTGCCATATTCAATACACCCTAAAACATCTACCCATCCATCTGTCCGCTCTCCCATACCCCATACTTACATACACGCATACACACACAAATAAATAAATACATACATACATACATACATACATACATACATACATACATACATACATAACTTGACACCCCAACACAAACACTGACACATACATACGTCACACAAAATCACCATAGCCTTGCACTCTATAAAAAAAATAATTAATCGTCAATAAATAACCAGTTCGTACAAAATATCACTTCGTCATTCTATTGTAAGTAAAATGAACAGAAAAGTCTTATTACCATTATATTATTGCATGCATAAAACACGGAAATATATTGTTGTGTCCATTTGACAAATTATGATGTTTTTATTTCAAAATGGAATTGATTGACAATCAATAGTGCAGGTTAAAGTACTGTCAATGTATCTGTATGGTACAAGGACATCACAACTACATATGGCACAAGTACTGTACGATTGTGATTAATAATACTTGTGCGGTACAGGTATGCCTAGTAGTTGTTTTACATTGTAAACAACTACTGTACTATTGTACTTGTAGGGCACATGGACAGTGTCACAGTGAAGCCGTGTACTTTGTTATTGTTTTATCTATGTTTACATATGATAATGTCCAATATATTTTCATTCGAAAACTTGATAAGATATGGGTAAGTAGCAATGAGAAAAAAACACGTTTCTGAATGTCAGTTGTTAAAATAATTTGGTTATATCCACAAACAAGTCCACAAGAATGTTTCTAAACTACCCAGCGAAAGAGTAATGAATTGTGACTCCCTGCGGCGTCTTGGTTATCTAGTCGGGAGGTCATGGGGTTGAATCGAATTGGCGACGGTGGATTTTCTAGACGGTGACTGACTTAAACCCCCACAGATATGATTGGCCAAATATTGCACTCAGCCGTGTCTTGCTCACAAAAGGAGCGCAAATTTAGGGGGTGTGGGCGGAGACTCCTCGAGAAATAAATAGAGCAGTTGGTGATGACTTCGTACGTACTCCAGGTGCTATTAGTTGCGGTATCTGGATGACTTTTGGGTAGACTGTGGACTGATTTGGAAAGCTTCCGTCAGTTCCACAGAAATGTGACATGGACTGTGCGACATGTAGCCCTGTCAAACAGACGCCAGCCTGGAGGGAAATCTGGTGAAATAGGTGTAACCCTTCTATATTCATGTATTTCTGAAAATACATAAACAACGAGGTATGATAGAACATTGCGGGTATTGTGTATGTCGATTTTAATATTGAAATACATATGTTGTCAGACGTGAAAAGGGACACGAATCCCAGCATCAATAGTAAGGAGTCAATCGATCCCACTGCTGCCACCACACAGTAATGATTTAAATGACATCGGTTGCTCTCCACAACTACTGGCAAAACAGATTTGTGGAAAGCTCTGCGTTGAGTAATTCCCATGTTTTCATAGAATTGGCAGAGCTGAACGACAGACGTCCCAAAGACTAGATGGGCATATGTACACTACCGACAATGTTGACACTGAAGTCAATGTCCTTTCTCCATCATCACATATCACCATTATCTTGTCATATTGTTTCCCTTCCCTCCCGGGAGGTCCACTCGTCTTCTCACATCACATCAAAACAAACAACTATTCTAAACATTGTTGTCAGCAGCAATTTGATTTATATGTTATAATATTACGGTGCAATGGTGGCAGCGGTGGGATCCGGATGTGGCAGTAACGGATAAACTAGTGCAAAGTTAGATAACACAGTCACGAGTCAAATGAATGAGTGAGTGAGTCAAAGGAACATTTGATCCCCTAATTCCTTTTTTTCTTAAAACATTGCTCTACCCCGAGAGCCGATTTGCAAAATGTGCCACTCAGCCCCCACCCTTGTAATTACTGAATCCCTGTTAGCAAATGTTATATCTACAATGACAACGTATAATATTTTGTGTCTCCCGTAGGTCCACAGACGATGTGAGTTCATCAATGACGGAAGAGTTTGGTAGACAATTTCTACAATGTCCAGTTTGTCTCAAGAAATACAAGAATCCCAAAACGCTACCATGTTATCATTCACTTTGCAAGAATTGTCTGCCAAAGCGTGTGTCTGAAGGCAAGATTAGATGCCCGGTTTGCCACAGAGAAAATAACATTCCTCGGAAGGGGCTACCAAACTGCGAGAATCTGGGCGACCTCCTGCAACTTGTGGGTCCCAAAAAGGTGGATGACGTTGTGCCTAATAAGGAAGAGCTGTGTGGAAAGTGTACCAAGAGGAAGGGGGAGAGATACTGCTTAGATTGTGCTCTTCTGATGTGTGAAGATTGCAGAAGAAGTCAACATGACCTGCCAGCGACGAGCAGCCATACTTTCAAGAGTTCTGAAGAATACCATGACCAATTGCGGGAGAGTCAACCTGTTGTATGTAGTCGCCACGATGGCAACAAAGTGATGCATTACTGTGTTACGTGTGACGTTCCAGTGTGTGTTGAATGCACTAGTAATGACCATCTAAATCACCAATTCGAAACATTGAAAGAATCGAGAAGAAAGATGCTGGCTAAACTAGAGAAAACACTGACAACGGCTGATAAGAAGCTGACATCAATAGATAAGACGAAGACAAGACTAGGTGATTTAGAAGACCAGTTGGCCAAACGTACGAGGAAGGAAATGGAAGATTTAAATAGAGGGCTTCAAGAAATGGGCAGTAGACTTCAGAGGGTGATGAGGTATTTTGAAACGCAAAAAGCTTTCCTTGAGGACGAACATAAATTTCGATTCGGTAGTAGGCGTAACGAACTCGAAGCAAAGCTGAATAATGCTGAGAAAACTTCACAAGAAGTGTCAAAGTGCATAGACGACAGTACCCGTCTACTCGAACACAGTAACGAAATTGGGTTTCTGTACATTGTTAACCACATCACAAAGAGACTTGAACAAGCTTCTGACACTGATTCGGACAAGATCACTACCAACGTAAACTTCAAATACTCAGCTGAAGAAAAGTTACAGATTGTAGAAGCCATTATAATAAGAATTCTTTTCGACGAAGAGGTGTGCGTCGAATAATTCATCTTATCAAGATGAAGATAGCTGAACAGCTCCGATAAACTGACCTTTGAACCACACAATAAGCATTATATAACCACAGACAATGGAGGGACGTATTCATTATCAAGCTGTAAGAATCCAAAATGACGCCATTTTGTTGACCTTTGACCTACTCATATTTTTCACATTCAAAACATTTGAAATATTTTTATGATTGGCTGGTAAATCAGATCATAAAATATGAGTTAAATACGACTTATACATAACTTGTTTTATTGTTTTATAAGTATTAAGCCTACTGAAAACCGATGTTTACCGATAGCATTACATAGCATTTCGGTTTCCTCGCGATACAACAAAATGCCCAAGGGTGTGCGAGTAGCACCTGTCAAATATGTTAACAGGACACCTTCTTGAGGTGGAATCTGCAAAAACAAAACCATTATATAACATGCATTGCCAGGATCACCCCCAAAAAGCAACTGGACTAACATCTCATATCAATGGATTTGATACTGTATACCAAACGAGTAACTTAAGTTGTACAAGTGTTTTCTCGTAGGAGGTTAGTAGACCAGCATATTTATTAGATGGACACTAAATATTCTTAACTTTTGTATTAATTAACAATGTATTAATTACTTAGGAGTGTATACTTGTCTGCTAACTCCCTCAACATTTGACTACTGCTCTTCAGCAGTCACCAGGACAATGAACATTAAACACGTGTTAAGGTGATATTTTTCAGCAAGTTATTTGATGCAAAATCATAAAATGACTCCCCAGACTCTATGTTAACGAACATGCCTGTATTCCTGAAGTGTTTGTCTCCTTTTACAAAAAAGGTACTTGCTCCGCGTTGTCAATGACTTATTGGAGTAATTAATCAGAGAACTACTGAATCTACAACTCGTAAATGTTGTGAAAATGCATAGTTAGAATGCGACAAGTGATAAAGGTCACACTGAAGTCTTTTTTCAGTAGGTCTGTAAATATTAAACAATTACTGGCAGTTTTATTATCGGAAATATCTAATCAGTATTTGGTCAAGATAAATTATTGCATACAATCGACATGTACTACCCATTCGTGTTACCACTTACCTGATAGGAATGATTGTTATTTGGACAACCAATTTATACAAATAAACAATGTTCAAACTTGTTTTTCACTAAATCGACTTTTATTTTTTATATATTTATCAATCGTTCTTTTTCTTCTC
Source organism: Glandiceps talaboti (assembly GCF_964340395.1). Lineage (NCBI taxonomy): Eukaryota > Metazoa > Hemichordata > Enteropneusta > Spengelidae > Glandiceps > Glandiceps talaboti. Next base: position 9,952,288 of record NC_135557.1, on the reverse strand, counting down.
CTAAATGTATATAGTTTTACAGTTGTAGAATATACGTAGTTTTCAACCAACCAACCAATCAATCAGCATATGTTAAAGTGGTTTTAGGGAGGAGATATGGATATATGTATATATATATACTATATACATATATATATATACATATATATATATATATATATATATATATATATATATATATATATATATATAAATCTACACACATACAAATATATACACACACACACACACATATATATATATATATATATATATATATATATATATATATATATATATATATATATGTTGAGGGTAGAAGAAAATCAAGTCGGGTTTTTCGTCTCTACAAGCCTGTTTCGTGAGTAAATCACTCGTCAGGAGATGTTGATATAGAACTCGGTGAGTATCAATCTGCTATAAGACAGTGCTCTATACCGCAGTGGCAGAGCGTTAATAGTTTTGATATTTCTGGAACTCTTTCTTGGTTGTAACTCGGAGTTTCACGCATAGTGCGATCACCAGACAACTCTGATGAAAAGTGATGTGTTGTCTGATGATCGCACTATGCGTGAAACTCCGAGTTACAACCAAGAAAGAGTTCCAGGACTATCAAAACTATCAAAACTATATATATATATATATATATATATATATATATATATATATATATATATATATATATATATATATATATATATATATATATATATTTATAACTATTGCGCTCTGCCACTGCGGTATAGAGCACTGTCTTAGCAGATTGATACTCACCGAGTTATATATATATAACAACTTAGCTATGATTTGCCAGATGATTACATACTATTGAGAAATAGGCTTTGTGTGTAACTCAATAAATTAAAAAAAGTATGTATAACTCTTTTATTGTGTGTACGTGGAGAGATTTACAAGCAAACAAACTAAACAATATTATAAATGATGAATAAGCTGTATGACCTTGACTGAACTCTGCCAACCTCTTTTTCATGTGTGCATAAGGAGCCTTCACCTCCTGGATGGGGGGGGGGGGCGCTACTCCTGAGTATACATATATGTGCTGCCCTTTGGGTGCATTTTTTAGCCCTTTGGTTTGAAATGTGATGTTTGTTACAGCTAACGTGTAAAACAGGGTCCTATTTGCATTATTTTCGATTTTGTTTGGTCTAATATATGGTCCATTGTCCTTTACCAAATCATAACTGCCATTAATTATCTCAAAATGTTGCCTCCTAAGGAAAATGTAATTAGGTCTTAACTTTCATCTTTTATAAAACTGTAATGGACTAAAGTGGGAAATTGAGTTTTGGTCAAAGTGGGTCTAAAATGGGGCCTAAGGTTTCCAGCACTGGCCACCTATTACACACCCCTACCAGAACTGGCCACGGTTACCGCCCCCGTGCCTTCACCTCGTATGTTAGTTGTTTTGTATACCTTCCAGTAAATACGGTTTGTTATATTTAGTTCTCCGAAGTGGAACTATTACAATTCGCTCTTAAGAGAAGAGAAAGTCGTGAGCAAAATACTCACGTTCAGGCGCACACATGATGAAAAATTCACGCGAGGCCAAAAACATTGAACATGGTAGATATTTGGCTCACGGCCACGAATGACCAAATTCTCATTAAAAGTTGCCTGCACACGAGATGAATCAGCGCGAGGAAATTGCCATGAGTGAAATTTTGCTCGAGTCAGTTGATTCCTCTAGTGTGCGCCTGGCTGTACTGTACGTACACTATTTACACATCATTCTGTTTTATTTCTGCATTTTGGCCGATCTCTGCAACAACAGCCAGTTTACTCGTCAAAGTAATAAATATAAATACCATCTGATCATGATCAACGCCTGCAAGTTTTGTATATCCGCCCCTCAGTGTCTTCTACATGTATACTCAGATTTGGCTTTGATGTATAAAACAGTTCATGTATAGTAGTGTATGTGTAGGTCATATTAAACTTGGAAGGAAACGGTTCTTTATTTTGGAAAGTGTCAGCACCTTATATACATGTTTTGAATTTTGTAGTTTGTACATACATAGCGCTAATTTGGTGGTAAACAAATATATTGTGTTTTGACAATAGTTGACGGTAGGGGGCACTGTTACCGTCAAAGGAAACCATTTAGATACTCTACAGCGAACCTTCTACACCTGAGCACTAACTATAAATACGATGCGCACATCCTTGCACTAGGAAGGGGAGCACATCCACTTTAATACCAGCTTTCTGCCTAACAGCCTCGTTTACCCCTATAAAGGGTGATAGATTGTTGAAGTGAAAGTTACAAAGATTTTGGACAATTCTAGCAAACAACCATCTCCAAACAATTCCATTTGCTCTGGTATTCATTCGTCGTTTTAAAGTATACTAATAGAAGTAGTCGTAGCCGTCGTAACTGAATATTTTTCACAAGCGAATATTCAACATTACCGTTGGTGGCGGTATCATTCATACCATGGTCTATAGACAAGGACATTTCGCAGAATTGTTCATGGGGGGGGGGGGGGGGGGCTGGTCCGCACTTGTCCTTTCTGAAAACGAGTATCGTAAACGTACATGCAGATGGAGAGATCTGAGAACAGATGGGTCTGTCGGACTCGTCTAGTGAGGCTTGGAGTCTATTAGAGATAGCTTCATTTACTACGATAATCTTACATTACAGTTAGATTTGAAAAGGGTTCACAAATCTACCATTCTAGGTAATTTGATTTAGTTAATTGAACGATTAAAACAGCATAACACACGCGTACACTGACGTGTTATTGAGGTAATCTGGCCAGTTTGCTATTTAACTTGCATTACATAGCGATTGCTATAAATTCCTCTAGCAGATGATCCTTTTGATTTATTTGCTTGTAAATGCTATTCTCCAGTGCAACAATTAGGACCTTCTGGACGATCGATATCGCACTTTGTAACTCGAATTATCGTTGCCTTGGTACAGTACGTATGTGAGGCTTTGGTGTACATTGTGACAATACACTACCACAGTTGCTATAATTATCAGAAGCTATAACCTGTATCAATTATACACTACACGAAAAGCCTAATTTACCCAACATTTACCCTACCTGTGACCCACCTAACCACCATGTCAGTCCAGAGGTAGTACGAGCGCAGTACCACGTTTGACTGTCTAACATTTACACATTCTCTGCTCAAGCTTTACCCGCGGTGGAAAGACGTGGTCAAATATGACTTGTTTGTAGTGTATGTATTGTTGGCCTGATAAAACAGAAGTGTCTTGCACGACATGTATGTGTCGTGCACCCGTGACGTAAGCTTATGTTGTTTTGAGTGAGAATCTAATAACAACATTGAGCTTGACGACAAAGCAGAAGTTTGGTTACACAATGTGGTGAAAGCGGCTAGATGTCTTTATTTACCGTTACTTCCATCGTTTTGACTTGTTCGTTTTGTTCCGGATGATGTGAAGGCGGCGATCAACCGGAACAAAAAAAACGACACGAAACGATTGAAAAAGAGATACATAAATTTAAAGACATCTAGCTAGCCACTTTCACCACATCAGATTTTAATCAGATTTGAGTTACACATACCTAAAATTTGACATTTTTACTAAAGAAAACACACTAACCAGAAATTAAAAGACGTGCTTTATTTATCCGTTGATTCCAATTTTCAATGTTACCAAATGCATATAAATTGTGTGTAGTTACATATATTTATCACTAGACTCTCTCACAGTCCTCAGAGCTTCGCAGTTGGCTAAAACATTGTATATATGCACTGATATCTACTGCTTAATTGTACTCGAATATCCCTATACTTTACTCCCTCATCGATCACATAGGGGTAACATTTCGTTGATGTGTTATTTTGACGAAGCGCCCAGGACTGTGAGAGAGCCTGATTTACCAAATACATGTTAACGATATGTAATTACACTATCAGTGTACTGTCGTGCATAGGGTTAAAATCAAGCTGTGTTAACATAACTTGTTAGCAGCTGTGTACAAATACCTGAATTGTAAACATAGCATAGTTATAGAACAATCACATATCATATATAGGTGAAGTCTCCTTATAGATATGTCAGCTACACTTACATTATGATTTATCGATAACTAATAGTTACATGACCCATATATGTCAACCAACAACTATAGTATCGCCGTCTGCTTAGGCGAAATGTACACTGTAAAATACATCGACGGGACATCCATGTTATCCCTTCCCCTAATAGCATGGAAATGGATGAGTGAGAAGAGCGCCCACAACGGTTGATCTTTCAGTCTAAGGTGAATTGATTTACGCATGTATTAGAATAAAGGACACGGGTGCGTGCATAATGCAACACATGTCACCATAGAAACAAACAATAGCAAC
>NC_135557.1:9877959-9942959 GCF_964340395.1 Glandiceps talaboti | reverse complement strand
ACCCCCAGTTGGTCTAACTGCATTTCCAGACTCTTCGTTTCTAAACGCTCTTGCGGATAAAGTGCCGCCAGCTGTACCTCCCAGGGAAGAGAACGATTCCTCGGACTTGTTGTGTGGCGGGTGCACGAAGAAAAAGGCAAACGTGTTTTGCGCTGATTGCGATATCGTTATGTGCAATGGATGTGGGAAGACTCACAAAAACATCCCAGTTACCAAGAACCACAATTTGATGACGCTGAATCAGTACAAAGACAGACTTTGGCAACAGAGTGAAGCTTTCAAACCAGAGGTATGTGACCGTCATAGTGGAAAGGAAATTCTCTACTACTGCATATCCTGTGATGTCCCAATATGTCATCTTTGTTCTCTGTATGTGCACACCAAACCAGGCCATAAACACAAAACACTTAAAGAAGCGGCATCAAAGAAGCAATACAAACTTGTCAAAAAGTTGGACGAGGTTAGAAAAAGAGCTAGCGAGCTGGAGGGGTTTGATAACGTCTTGTACAAACAGGAAAAGGAAGTGACTGAACAGTTTAAGAAACAAGAGGACATCGTCAACAGGGGGTTACAGGACCTGATGGATGGACTCCGAAATGCGATGAAGTATGTGGAAAACGAGAGAGAGGATATTTTGGCGAGATTGAAGACAGAAAAGGAGAAAGAAAGAGCATTCATGGCATTTCAAAAACAGGAAACTAATTCACTTTTGAAGGGCGCCAAAGACTGTCTCGGTGCTGGCGCTAATCTTCTACAGAATAGCAACATGGTAGGATTCCTCTCTCTGTCGTCCCAAACGATGAAGGATATTGACCAAATCTTAAATAGTGATGCAGGCAAACTCCTTCCACAGAAAGGAATTCAACCAGCCGATGAGATCCTAGATAGAGTAAAGGACACTACCTTAAGTTTCTTACTTCCTGTTCCTGATGGATCTGAGATATCCTCTAAGGGCACAGCTAAATCCACGGTCAAGTCTATGGTTAAATCAAAGTCCTATCCAGTCAAATTAAACTGACAATCAAAATGTCGGAAAAATTCAAGTGGAACGTACGTGACACATGATTAATTTCGGTCAATGTATTCACACTAAATTGCCTGGCCTAGTTATAGTATTGGGAGTATTTATTTCCATGCAAACGCAGCTAATCGTCACGCCTGGAGTCTCAACCCCCCCCCCCCCCATCCCGCCAGCAATAGCTACATGTGCGATAACATAATATATATATATATTACATTGCGCCGTGTTTCTTAACTTCGGTCTCACATCACGAATGCAAAAAAGAAAATCATGATGTGGTCTTATGTATATCGCATCGGATAAGGTATTGTTTCTTCTTCAGGAAGCGATTCTTTATTCTTGAAATAGATGGTGTCTGGGTCAAATTGACCTGAAATCACATGAATTTTCCGTCCATGCATCTAGGTCACATTGACCTGAAATCACATGAATTTTCCGTCCATGCATCAGTCACAGAAAAAAAAATACTTTACTACTCTAGACCTCTGAACGTGAGCCGCTCTTTTATTGTTAAATAACATTGTAGAAGTGTTTAGTTTGTGTTCAATTGTGTAATGTGTGGTTGAATCCACCTGTGAGATTGTGAAAGAAATATATAGGAGATGCTAAATTAATAGCTTACATTTTATTCAAGAATATACAAACTTTTCTAAAATACATAAGAACCTATTACTGGTATGGAGGTAATATTTAGGTATTACTCCTCTGGAAAATATGGATATAAAATGAGGCGTTGTCACTATGAGTCGAATTTCATGTAGCCCTTGTATATTCCGAATGGGTGAAGTGAATCACTGATTACTAATGTGATTACACTTTATTCAAGAAACATTAGACCTATAAGAATTTGTGTGGTTCCGATTACACTCAATGTTAGAATAGGTGGGGTAGATAGTTTTACAAAAATCATGTGTGGGTGTCTAGTTCAGGTAGTTATGTTTTCCGTTGTTTTCTATATGGTCTCTGTGTTATTGGTTTCTTCTCATCAGATGTACAACTATTACAGATTGGAAGAACAGTTTTATATTGTCTTTTTAAGCTGATGTCAGTTTCCGCATCCACTTTTTCTCGTGAGACTTCACAACTTTCGCGATTTTATTTTTTAATTGTTTTCTCGAATAAGTAAAATAAAGTTCAGAGTCGGCAGTTAAAAACTAGGCAGGATCAGGTAACCGGAACCAACCATTGTTTTAGTCCTTACAGGAAACAATATGACGATTCTGCACTTTTTGACTCATGATATTTCAAACACGTCAGAACGAATGACGTAGAACGAACAAGGTATACATTCCATATTTTCTTTTGGAGCACACAGTTGACTTGATGAGCGTACGTAACAGAATATTTTTGATAATATTGAATTGTAGTAAATCTGCATATTATCATTAAATTGCCAAAAAAAAACTACACCAAGTTGTTGCTGGCAGGATTTACATAATATCTATTTATGACACTGATCCAAGCAGAATATCATTAATACATGTTTGCTATTTATCTACGGGTGTGAGGATAAAATGTATGTTTGTAAAATATGGTGGTATCTTACATTAAAGATGTTAATAATGAAGATGTTTGCGTTATTATAACTCTGTATGTATGTATGTATGTATGTATGTATGTATGTATGTATGTATTTATGTATGTATGTATGTATGTATGTATGTATGTATTTATGTATGTATGTATGTATGTATGTATGAATGTATGTATGTATGTATGTATGTATGTATGTATGTATGTATGTATGTATGTATGTATGTATGCATGCATGTGTGTATGTGTACTTGTGTGTGCGTGTACGTGTGTGTTTGTGTGTACACACGTCGAGCTGCGGGAGCATGCCGAAAAAAAGTCACTATATCATTGACCGTTATTATGAGACCACAGTCCAAACTTCACTTTAAAGTCACTTCGACCACTCCCTTTGAGGGCGCTCTTGCTAAAATATAACCGAGTTTCATGGTTATATTATTATCAATGTATCTATGTATATGTGCTCATTATAAATGTGCCAAAGGAAAACACTCCGATGTTTCCCATTCTCAAAAATATGTGATTAGATCGCCTATGATACACTTCATTGTGTCGATATATAATTAAACCTAACACTTAGCATTAGATTTGTTTTATTACAGCAACGTCAAACGATACTAAAATAAAACTTTGACCCATGTATTCTCGACGAGGATGGGATTCGAACCCACGCGTGCAGAGCACAATGGATTAGCAGTCCATCGCCTTAACCACTCGGCCACCTCGTCTTGTTCATGCAATACCTAATTGAACAGAAACTACGGAGAGTGTATGTATGTATGTATGTATGTATGTATGTATGTATGTATGTATGTATGTATGTATGTATGTATGTATGCTTTTATTTATTTATTATTTATTATTACTTTATTATCCCTCACGGGGAAATTTGTCTTGCAACAACACAGAAAAGCATACATATAATCTTTCACGTTAAAGTAGTACTAAGAACAACAAAAGTACGAAGACATTAAAAACTGTGTAAAAGACTACATTAAAAAAACTCACATTCCTTTACTTCTTACATTCTATGATAAGTATTCTGATGGCAGAAGGTACGTAACTGAGCCGAGCACGACGTGTTCTCAAGGATAAAATTCGATACCTGCGACCCGAGGGAAGCATCTCAAAATACTGAACTAAGGCATGGGAAGGGTCATTGGTAATTTTTGTGGCTTTAACAATTGCTCGTTTTCCATATAATGATTTCATGCTTTTACATTGAGTTCCACATATTTTAGTACAGGTAGTGTCATCTGTCTGTAATTTGTTAACATTTGAGACAGTCAACCCTCCAAACCAACTTTGAAACGAAAAGGTAACTACACTCTCAATGTGGCTAGAGTAGAAGGCTTTCATTATATCTGAACTAATATTCAGTGATCTTACTTTACGCAGTAAGTACATTCGTTGTTGGCATTTCTTATATACAGCATCAGTGTTATGTTGGAATGTAAGTTTGTCATCAATGAGAGTTCCTAGGTAGCGGTATATTGAAACATGTTCTACAACCTCAGAGTTAATTTCAAGTGCTTTAACTTCCCTTCCAGATCTACTAAAGTCAATTACCATTTCCTTTGTTTTCTTTGTGTTCAATTCTAGATAATTGTCCTCACACCACTGTTTTAAGTGATGCACTTGATTTTCAAAGTGTTTTTCATCATTTGAGTAATCTCCAAATGATGTATCATCAGCATATTTGACCATCTGTCCCTTTTCACTTGTGCTTTTAAGATCATTTGTGTACAAAGTGAACAGAACAGGAGAGATTACCGAGCCCTGGGGTGCACCAGTAGACGTACTACGCATACTAGACACTGTTGTGGACGGATTACGATTATTCATACCTATCCCATTTACTCTTACATATTGCCGTCTGTTAGTTAGAAAATCTAACAGCCAGAGTATTATGTTGGGGTTTAAATTCATTGCATTTAACTTGTTCACCATAAGATGTGGCTGTATGGTGTTGAAAGCTGATGAAAAGTCAACGAATAGAATACGGAAAAAAGACTTGGGTTGTTCCAGATGGGAAAGGGCTTGATGTAGTAGGGCTATAACAGCATCTTCACAACTGATCTGTTAGCTCTGTACGCAAATTGAAGTGGGTCAGTAAGATTCTTAACTTGGTCAGTAATGCGAGTTCAAACAATACTTTCGAGACATTTCATAACAATGGAAGAGCTATTGGTCTGTAATCATTTAGCTTAGTGGGATTGTTGTGCTTAGGAACGGGAGAAATGGCCGATGTTTTCCACATACTTGGAATAGTATGTGTTGATATAGACCAATTGAAAAGTGTAGTGAAGATACTAGCCACTTCTAGATGACAATGACGAAGGAATCTACCAGATATATTATCAGGACCCTGTGCTTTTCTAGGATTAATGCGCTTTAACTTTAAACTAACCCCCATCTCTGATATTTGTGGCATATCTGATTGTTCTAATTTACTTGTTACAATATTTCTAGCATTCTCTTGTTGCTGTTGGAAGTTATGTGAGTCAAAACGACAATAGAAATCATTCAGTTCATTAGCGAATGTCTTTGCTTCTGCCACTTCCGTCTTCCTGATAGTTTTTTTCCTGTTTACCAGAAACAACAGCAAGGCCATTCCATGCTTTCCTCAAATCACCGGACTGGAACTGACTTTCAATTTTCATTTTGTACCTGTCTTTGCAATCGCGTATCTCTTGTTTTAATTTCCTTTGCAGACACTTTCCATCAGAGACCCTACCTTCAGCGAAAGCAATTGCTTTCTCCTTCAGCAGGTGTTTTAACCCAGGGTTTATTATTAGCGTACGTTTTTATTATCCTTTTCTCTACTAGCATGTAATCACAAAACTTAAGGTAGTCTGTATGTATGTGTGTATGTGTGTATGTATGTGTGTGCATGTATGTGTGTGTATGTATGCATGTATGTATGTATGTATGTATGTATGTATGTATGTATGTATGTATGTATGTGTGTGCATATGTATGTATGTATGTATGTATGTATGTATGTATGTATGTATGTATGTATGTATGTGTGTATGTGTGTATGTGTGTATGTGTGTATGTATGTATGTATGTATGTATGTATGTATGTATGTATGCATGCATGCATGCACGCATGTGTGTATGTATGTATGTATGTATGTATGTATGTATGTGTACTTGTGTGTGCGTGTGCGTGTGTGTTTGTGTGTGCACACGTCGATCTGCGGGAGCATGCCGAAAAAAGTCACTATATCATTGACCGTTATCATGAGACCACAGTCCAAACTTCACTTTAAAGTCACTTCGACCACTCCCTTTGAGGGCGCTCTTGCTAAAATATAACCGAGTTTCATGGTTATATTATTATCAATGTATCTATGTATATGTGCTCATTATAAATGTGCCAAAGGAAAACACTCCGATGTTTCCCATTCTCAAAAATATGTGATTAGATCGCCTATGATACACTTCATTGTGTCGATATATAATTAAACCTAACACTTAGCATTAGATTTGTTTTATTACAGCAACGTCAAACGATACTAAAATAAAACTTTGACCCATGTATTCTCGACGAGGATGGGATTCGAACCCACGCGTGCAGAGCACAATGGATTAGCAGTCCATCGCCTTAACCACTCGCACTAGTAGAAAAAATAGTACAGTTTACGACACTTTCCGTACTATAGTTCAGATTGAGTTCAATTCTGTACTTTTATGCTGATGAGGTGGACGTTTCTGTACTTTCCCATTAGCGCCTGTCTAATCGGATTATACTCGATCTGAAAAATAGTTCAGATTGCGAGTCGGAAGTGATTTGAATACATTTGCATTTAGTTCAGAATATATTCATGAGTTCACCCCCATAACCGGGCAGTAAACAAATGAATATTCAAATCTATCTCGCCTGCATGTGATTCAAGGCGTGTACACTAATTGTTTGACCCACAGAAAACTAACAGTAACACTATTTAGTTAGTTAGTTGTCTGTGTTTGACCACATGAAGGCGGAGGGGGAGGGTGCAAAAGAAAAGGGTTACACACATGTACAGTGTATGATATGATGAGAGCTACATTTAATGTACATGTACATACGAACTGACATGTATACGTACATGTACAACTACGCTAGCATGTAAACGTTAGCAAAAACTCTTACTACTACCTCAGACCACTAAAATACTAGAGTGGTCTGAGCTACTACTACTTGCAAAAAGTATTTACAAGCATGTCCATGTAGGTCAATGAAATATCACCTATGTGGGTTATACTTCAATAGTCGGTCAAACAGCGTAAAGGTCTACATTCTACAATGACAGACATGATTGTTCAGCTCGGTGCGATCTAAGATGAATTCACGGTGTATATTTGGTTACGTCGCCTTTGAATTGATGATGACGACTCGTCCGACCTAGACTGTTCTGGTCCAGTTTCAAGTGAAAGTCAGAATTATCACGGTGCCATTGATTATACTAACTGTGATGAAACTCGCCCACTCTAGTCTCTATGACTTCATTAGCCCCAAAATGCAAGAACTTAATAATGGTATTGTAAATCGAAGTTCATGCATGCTCTGACTGTCGCCTGTTTTTTGTTTTCTTACATTTTATACAATTTTGAATTGTTAGCTTTGTATTTCCTGCATTAATGTTGAAAACTGGTCTTTTTACTGTGCGTCTTCAATGCGCAGGTAAAATAGTGTGTTAATCTAGCATCGTGAGTACGCGCTCGCTTATGGTTTCGCATACCTTGGACTGCCTGTCATTCAGTATTGTTTTAGCCTATTTATTTCTAAAGAAAAATGGTCTGTAAAGGGACTGCTTTAGTTGTCACAGTGCCTTTGTGGATTTATAAATCGATTTATGACAAGTGAGTCTACCTATTTTTTTTCCGACCCACTCAGTCAAGGAGTGCGATACACCAATCACCGTGTATTTAGCTTTGTATACAGTGTATGGATAATAGCAAGTTTCGGGACTGAAAAATCATAAATTGTTTGTTAGACTTATTTTTTATTCAATGTAATCTGGGTTGATTGGGAATTTTCAGATATCAGGATTTAAACCTCGGATTTCAACTCAGAAAGGCTATATTTTTTGCCTCAGTCTGAATTATATTAGTAGAACTCTCACCAACGTTCCCAATGTGAAGTGATCTGAAAGTTGGTGAGAGGTCCTCACGTTGGATTGCAGCACTGCATGTTCTTGCCGAGAAGATAAAGAGGTGTAGTAATTATGGTTTAAAACTGACTTTTACAAACGCCAGTCGTGTAGGGTCTATGATTTTTTATGTTGTGGATGAATGCGGCACTTTGATCTGAACCTCAGACCACTATAATAGGAACAGACTAGAATCGCTTTTTGTTTTAGGTGTAAATGGGGTTCTAAACCCATCTTCTCTGTCGTGCATGGTTACCCTTCAAACCTGCTTCAAGCCGAACGTTGTGCAAAACGATACTTCGTGTCTTTACGGTTTTTTTTTGCAATTGTGTTTTAGTGGCCTGAGTCTGAACAAGTGTTCATACAGTACAGCAAAGTCCCACCAACAAAATCCATAGCAATAGATGCAGGAAAACCTCAGTATGGGCGACGGTGAAATCATGGTGTTAATTCTAAAACTTTTGAAAGCAAGAACATATGTTTGTGCAACTTTTGTATTAAAAGCATACCATTCCAATTCAAGGACAACGATTTTGTTCAGAAATGGTGGTAGGACTATAATCCTTCCTACCTCCTTCCTTCCTACCTCCATAGTTCAAAACCGCTGATCGTAACTGCATGGTACAGCGCATCTACATTTATTTCTGAGTTCCGGAGGGCATTATTTGATAAGTACCCCATTCGTCCCTGTATTAGATCTTGTATAGTCATAACATTACAAATATATGTGATTGTTGTGATCATTTCATTTGCTCATTATGTATTCAAGTGTAGTCAAATTTTCTTAGGTGTATGAGCAACTTTACTTCACCAATAAATTCTACTTTCTCACGAGTATTGTAAAATAACATGGCTATAATATGATACTACACAGCACGTTTTAGACGTATTTGCATATCAATGTCATCTTCAAATTTTCTTGAAGAATTCTTCATCCAGATACTCTAACATACCTGCACACCAAATGTCAGCCCATTCAATCGATTAGTTTTGCGGCTGTCATTCATTTTTACTTTGAATTCTTTTATTTACAAAACAAATGACAGTTTTTGACCCCAAAAATGACCAAAAACAGAAAATTGAAAATATCTTGCTGTCATAAACAAATATGAATAGACTTCTCGATAAAATTCCATTTACTCATTGGGAACATCGAACGTACAATGTCAAAAAGTCGCACTGGCGCAAAGTATCATGGGAAAACTTTCTTTGGCACACCTCACTTAGGAAATATAGCCGCAACAAAAAAGTTAATACTGGGATCATGTCTTTTTAAATTTAGCCTTTACCTTATAGAATAGAAGTATCAAAAGTGTATGCACTAACAAGTATCTGTGGTTTGTGCAAACATGCCAAATCGCTGATGATTGTTAAACAACAAAACTTTGCATACCATTGTCATTAATAATTCTACGTTTTACTTCTGAATCAGTTCTAAACGATACGCTGATTTGTAGTTGAGGGTAATTAAAAATATTTTACAATGACGATTTCGACCATTAGCCGATGGAGGTGACCCCAACCAAACCTGTCACAAGATGTAAACTTGCACACTTTTTGTGTGTCAATATGTCTGTTCTGGTCAGTCTGTTTTGGGAATTTATGGTACACTCACTGTCGCAGTTTTCAGCCAGGGTCACGTTATTCGACGATTACTATTTGGATAAACACTGCAAAAAAGTAACACCCGTCATTGTTGCTTAGACATTTTCCTAGGGTCTTTTTCAACATGATTTATAGTAAGAAGTAACTTTGTTGATGGTGTAGTCACTGAATTTATAACCCTACATCGATGACTTAGTAATTGAACACGCAAATGAATTATCATGAACACTGATCTACAACCGATCCGACCCTGGGATTCGATCACAATTCATGGCGTCGCTTGCCAGTCTATGTCTATGTCTTGGTCACGCAAACGTGAACACTCTGATATCTGAAACACTTCTTTGCTCCAGATACGCACCTTTTTTTCATGGAAAATGTCATATAGTTTGAAGTAAGCTGGGAGAAAATATTAATGAGATATTTGTAGATTTAAATAAGAGTGAAATGATAGTCAAGTGATTTTGAACCATCTCCGTGTATTTTGCTTTAGCGAAAACACTGACAACTACTAGTATGTGATCGCCCGGTCGTCAAATTGCAAAGAACAATGAAGAACAGCTGAACACCTTCCTGTGGTCATCTGTTCCTTTCCGTACCGACTCTCAATTGTTTTGCTGCGTTTACTTGTATATCTTTAATAACAATAGTTTTTTAACTAACACCAATGTTCTTCCACTTTCTTTGCTTTCAAAATCAGTCACTTACTGTTGTAGCCAGTCAAAGACAGCCATCCTCAACTGGAAACACACCATGACAACAAAGATATACCAGAAAGTCATGACGTTTTGAATCATATCATTCGGCCCCCAACCCTGTTTTTGACAATTAAAAAATGCTCTACTACCCATCACAGCCAGTATCAATCAGACTTTTTCCATATATTATATTCCACCCTAACTTAACCCATATGACCGCCCCATTTATAACTCGTATGTCCGGACATGAACATGATTGGCTTTTCGCTGACCAAGGGGTATGAGACCATATGTGGAAGTGGGGGATAAGCTTATCAAATATGACCGTAGTTCCATGTAAATTAAAACTTATAGTTATGCTTATAGTCGTTACGTTTTCAGTTTATTGTGGTACCCGCTTGATGCTTTCTCTGAAGATGCCGACGGGATCAGTCTAAAATTCAGTTCTGGTGTATAAACTACAATGTATCACACATATCATGACTCTCACTATCCAATCCATCGGCTATACACTGGAGAACACAAGGACTATACTGACTGTTTTCTATCCAGCACGAAATAAATTGAGAATACGTGGAACTTATATGTACATGAACAGTAGCTCCGACAACTCTGGCAAGTCTCTATATACCCCACCAGGCCTCTTTGCTGGAGTTCGCGGAGCGTGTGTTGTCAGTGCTAATCTCGTCTAGTTCCTATCACCGTGTTCCTAAACAGTATCGTTACCATTTACACCTCCACTCACTAAACTTGGTTTAGCATAGAAAATAGAGAGGACCCTCTCTATTGTCTATGGTTTAGTTAGATACCAATTGGCATCTGGACTAGAGCTAATCACGAGTCCATCACAACGTGCATGCATCATTTTCTGATGTCCGCATTTGATTTGGACATTGAAGTAAATGATTTTACATTTCTGAGTCTCATTCGGTATTTTTCCACTGTTCTATATGTGGTAGCTACTACTTTTGGCACAATAAAAAAAAAGATGTTACGAAGACGAAAAAAAAATATAATCGAGATGCACGATAAACATTTTTGGAAAAAAAGTCACATAAATGACTGCAGTATCCATATTTTTAATTGGCATGATTGAAGACTTTAAAAAATGAATGATGATAAAAGTGAGATTTTGCCTCAGTGATGGTTTTTCTATACAAGCGATAACATCACGATACCGGGTACTTCACAAACATTATCTCACTGACTTCAAAACCATAGTGACTAAATCGTTTCGTACAATTAGACGGCATGATGTTTTTTACGTCTCGCACAAGCATATACAATGGTACACTTTACCAAATTGTAATAGACCATGTAAATATTACATTGACCGATGCAGATCTTGCTCGCGCAGGTTGGGTAGATTTATATGCTACGTTATGCCTTAGGCCTAAAAAATAACTGTTTGGTTTCTGTTACCCGACTCACCTAGTTTTTCACTGCCGACCCTTAACTTTTTTTTACGTGTTCTTGAAAAACTAACAAAATCGCAACAATTGTGAAGTCTCACGAGACATAGTGGATGCAGAAACTGACATCAACTTAAAAAGACAATATAAAACTGTTCCTCCAATCTGTAATGGTTGTACATCTAATGGAAAGAAGCCAATAACACAGAGATCATTTGGAAAAAATGGAAAACCAGAATTAGACACTCGCACATGAATAAAAATAAATCTACCTACCCCACCTATTTATTTATTTTGCCTAATCGGAACAACACAATTTTTTTAATAGGCCTATTTCCTAACTCAAGCTTAAATTATTGGACCCTTGTGAACCAAAAATGTGCGAAAATACAACGCCAAAATAGTAACGCTTTGCACGGTTTTCACACTGAGCAATACGATTAGATCATAGACAGTGAAGTTCTCCAGTGTCTCTGGTTAGACCGACAACAATGAAACCGTTAGCGGGATCTCAGAGTCATACTCATTCACATACAATTTTTTATGGCTGTTCACGTTGGTTAGCAACATCTCTGTCTTTGAGTTTGAATGAAATCGCTGCCATTCCCTACAGGAAACTGTTCTATGGAATTACATGCCAGGAGCGCTTTCAATATCATAGAATGTTTTGTTGATCTTTTTTTTTTCTTTTTT
Source organism: Glandiceps talaboti (assembly GCF_964340395.1). Taxonomy (NCBI): domain Eukaryota; kingdom Metazoa; phylum Hemichordata; class Enteropneusta; family Spengelidae; genus Glandiceps; species Glandiceps talaboti. Next base: position 9,930,856 of record NC_135557.1, on the reverse strand, counting down.
TCTTTTTTTTTCTTCTTTTTTTTTGGGGGGGGGGGGGGGGTCGACAACTTTTACCAAGACAACCATTATATTAATCATTATAGTAACTACCTAGCATGGCTAATAGCCATACTGAGGTAGAACTGTAGATTGCTAAAATGTTATGGGTTGCTGGTTGTACACAACCTCAGCATATGCCACTTGACTTTCAGGCATTAATAGGTGGCAGAAATAGTCCGCACCAGGGCCGCTCTGTAGTCCGCATAAAAGGGTGACTAAGCCCAGACAATATTGTCCAGACCAGATTTGGAGGTGTGAACGCATTTAAAGCTGACTCGGTTCTAAATCTTGGTGCATATTCATGAGGTCGACACCTAGAAAATGAACCATGTGTACATTTCTTTTGTCTTTTGTTAGTTAATTTATGCGGGTAAACTGTGTCTTCACTAACATTTTCCACTAAAAGTTTCAAAATTGTCTTGTTTTTTGAAGGACTACTATAATAATATTTCACCGCCCTTGCTTTATTGTCATATCAGGAAAGTCAAGAACTTGACAAAAGCTATTCAAAACAAAGTAATCAAAGTTGTAAAACCAAAATGGTGCCGTGGAGAGTTGTGTCTGGTCATGTTCTGATCATGGAAGTATAACCCACGGTCTGATCTAGTAGCAGTATATCAACGACGAATCTACATTACAAACAAACAAACAAACAAACAAACAACACACACACACACACGGTGATATTAAAAAGCACGCAACACAAAGGTTGGTTCACATCCCTCGCATCAGTACCGGTACCCATTCTACTGAGTTATAAATATAAATCACATTCTCAGCTACAACATTGAACTTGTATGATACAAAAATCTTCAGAATGTGCGGGCCATATTTTCACTACCGGCATTGGCAGTCACCATCACTGCCTTTAAAAAAAATTAATACAGATAAATGGAAGCAAAAACAATCCTCTTGACGGTAGTTTAGTAGTCAGTTATGAATTATGTAACGTTAAATAACGCTATTCAAATATTTCCCTCTATGCCTCCCATATACCGATAGTAAATCTTCAAACATCCATACAGACATGCGGACTTTGCTCCCTACTAGATACATCCATGTTTTACGTTACTTTCGTATTGCAAATTTAGCTGATGATGTCATGTCAAAGCCACGTGGTCTAAAAACCTGAATCTCCGTACATACATTTCGATATGAAATTATTTATCCGTGATGTTTAGAATTTTGGTCGGTCAATATAGTTTCAATGACCAAGTGTGACCCCCACTGATGTCTAAAGTACTAATATCAGTACCTGACCGGCCATGGCCATGGCCTTGTTTTTGTTTTTGATTTTCTTCAATATTCAAATCTACGTAATGTCTGGTTTGTTAGGCCATAAATTCCAAGCATATTTACCATGATATCACAAATATAGACCAGTTACAGAAAGTAATAAGTGTCAGCAAAATACTGTAATATCGACACTGTTTCACGGATTTTAGGGACGCTGGTGCTTGGATTATTTTACGGTTGACATTACCTAGCCAGTAATATAAGGAGTAGTACATGGGTATTTTATCCCTGGACTCTCTGTCTGTTTATATCGAAATGGAATAAGCTGAAACAGTTCTTCTTTGAGCAGGAAATATGTTGTGATTATGGATATTATATATATACATGTATATAATTGCCAACACATCGGCAACGAGAGTAATGACATTGACTATACGTAATATGTAAAGATGTAGTGTAAAATTGGAATACGGTCGTCAGGAACTAGATTAGGGTAGGGGGAGGCTCAGGAGAAAAATTGTTGTCACGGGAAAAAAACGAATTGGGACGTGCGTGAAAATTCGGATTGTCTGAAAGGGGCCCGGAGTCACGTACAAATATTTTGCTCATGAGTTGAACCAAATTTAACTCCAGGAGCAGACGTTTAACAAGCGTATTTTTAAAAGGGTGACTGGCAGAGAATGTGTGTCTCTTGAAGGGTAGACAATATACTCGCGATAGACTATGGGTTTCAGGCCACTGTGTCAGACGTGGTCTTGGAGGAGTCAGTACAATTCCTCCAAGAGTGGTAAGAGGCCAAGCCTGAAATAGACGGGTTTGCAAGTAGAAGTTTACATGCCTTGTCTGTGGTTTACATTGTGCACGCAAAACATCCCACAAAACCGGCCATAACTAAAGCGGCATATCAGTAAATATGAAAAACGTGATCTTGGTAATTTGGATACCAGTTCTGAAAATATTCTCCGGGAAAATAGGTTAAAATGAACATCAAGATAGCTGCCTATTTCCCATTGTTTATAAATCGTCAAGAGGTTAAGCTATCCACTCAGATGAACCACTCTTTGTCACTTTATAATCTGGCATTATACATGGGATAATTTCCAAAATGTACATGTTTTATCGTTTCATTTTGGACTTTATAGAAGTTGATGACTAAAATTACCTTACCCTCGATGAAAGTTATGAATGCGACTAGGTTTTACCATAGACAGGGTGGAGGGTCTATGGTTTTACCTACTAGAATTAGTTGCGACAAGATTGTAAATGCACATGGGCGAGTTTTGCCAGATTGCTTTATTTCAAGTGATTTGAAAATTGTGAATGGCGGACTTGGCCGTGGTCCATCGAATTGTCGAGTACTACCGTGGTGGCACTAGTCGTTCCTCACTGGAACGGCAAGTGCCACCTTATGGCGATATTTATTGTCTTTGAACCTTTCTCAACAAATAAATCACACATAACTCCCCAAACGCTTCCATTCTAGAAATCCGGTGCCGACCCTAAACCTTTTTAATAAAGAAGAAAAATCAGTAAAATCGAGAAAATTGTGAGTGAAGTCTTGCCAGAAATGGTCATCAACTTAAAAAAGACAATAAAAAAACGCGGTTCTTCCAATCTGGAATGCAGAGCAGATGTCTTTGAAATAGAATTATTTAGTTTGGTTTAAAATTTAGTTGAAGTGGGCACAAAACTTGATTTGGTTCTGACTGTTCTGAATTTAGGGACACGAAATCGTCTCCCTGATGGCAGGAGTTCAAAGTGTTGGGACATAATGTGGCCTTTGTCATTTACCATTTTCCCAGCTTTGTTTTGTACACGAGATGTAAACATTTCATTCAAATTAGTCTACTTTTCACTCAATACTTTACTAAACACATTTACAATTTTGTTCAAGACACTCTTGTAGCTAGTCCCTAGACTACCAAACCAGCACAAAAAAGAAAATGTTAAACCGACTCAAAACTCCGATAGAATGTCTGTAATACCTTGGCATTTACAAAATTTTAGGCCCCTCAATTGTTGTAGACAGTAAACTCTAGATTGACATTTCTTGTTAATGAAATCTGTGTTGGCCTTAACATTTGATTTATTATCCAAGACTGTTCCTATATATATATATATATATATATATATATATATATATATATATATATTAGTCACCTGTTCAACTTTAACATTGTCAATAAAAAGGTCGGGCACTACTTTAGGGTTCTTCCTAAAGTCGACCTTTCGTCCAAGTAGTTTTCTTTACACCAAGTAACAAACCTATCAACTTCATCGAAATAAGTACGGTCAGAATTTGACAGGTCAACTAATGCAGAGTTATCAGAATATTTGATAAGTGGATTTGTATCGGTACCTGATGAGCAGTCATTTGTGTAAAGTGTAAATAGTTTGTGTGAGAGTATCGTGCTCTGTGAGGCACCCCTAAATGTTGAATGGAAGGCTGAACTTAATTTTTGGTAGCGAACAAACTGGGAAAGGTTGACAAGAAAATCCATTATCCAGAGGATGAGTTTGGGGTTAACGTTTAAATAACTAAGTTTATGAGCCATCATGTTTGGTTGACTTCTGTTAACGACTGATGAAAAATCAATAACCAATAGTCTTACAAATGAACTTGGTTTTTCAAGATGTGTATACGCATCGTGAAGTAATGTGAGAGTTGCATTATCAGTACCTCTATTACTTTAATATGTAAATTGGTATGGGTCAAGGTGTGAATGTTTTTGTGGGTTTTGACAAAGTAAAATACGCTCGAAGCATTTCATCACAATGGAAGTCAGTGCTACAGGACGATGCCTTGGAAGTTTTTAGGGACCGGACAGATGGTAGATGTTTTCCAAATGGTTGATATCGTATGATCATTGTACGACCAATTGAACAATCTACTGGAAACACTAGCTAACTGCGATGCATAGACATTCAGTAACCTACCACATATGTTATCAGGACCCATAGCTTTCCTTATATTTAGTTTCTTAAAAATAGACAACTCGTTTATCACTGATTTCAAATTAACTCTTCTTTTCTTCTTATTTACTCTCAAGATCTAACCCGATGTTATCTATTTCCTTTCCAAAATCGTGAATATCAAAGCGACAGTACATTACAACTTCGCCTCGCCACCACCCTGTGTTGCTTGGCAAGGTGGTAAATAAAACAAGTTTGCCTTTGGGATTATATTAACTGGGATTGTCGACACTGAATAATCCGGTCAATCATGGCACTGCGCTCATTGTATGTCACGGCGTACAAGTATAAACGACGTTCATACTTCCATGACCATAGTTTCTGCGACCTGTCATTTGTTTGACCATAAACACTCCACCTTTGTGGAGGGTCCATGGTTTGATGGGATGCGTTAATTCTGGCAAACTTGTTTGGCAAATCGATCTGACGCAATATAGCTTGTGACCGTGGCATGCATAGCTTGGGTCAAAATCTATAACACCATTAAAGTATAAATAATGTTTAAACTTCCACGATAACACATACCTTTGAGAAATTATACTGACAGTATAATTACTCCAAGCACAGACTATTCTCGTGTCAAACTCCGACACGAACTTGTTTTTCCTTGAAGAGTATATCTCGTGAGACCTATGGAAATTATCAAAATCTATATTGTAGTTGAAAAGAGCAAGAATGAAAAGAGGGGAAATTTAAGGGACATCATTTCTATATACACGTGTATTGTGCAAAGAACCCGATATCTTTGACCGCGTTGCCGTCAACCGAGCAATGGTAATATATATATATATATATATATATATATATATATATATATATATATATATATATATATATATATATATATATATATATATATATATATATATAAGAGGTAAGTCATAAACTGAAGGAAAAGTGCTCAATACTGAGAAGTAGAGCTGTATTTACACAAAGTACACAAGTTATGGTACGGAGGCCGTTACGATCTTCAGACGACTAAATAACGGAAATTCAAGTGATAGAATTCGATGCGCGTTGTTGAGTGACATGGTGGAATGATAGAATGTATTTGTTTTCGTGGACGATTTAGTGGACGATCTAGTGGAATTAATCTCTAAAAAAAAACATGAATCATGGTCTGAGTACTTCACAAATGTATTCAATGCTCAAGTCCAAAGTGATGAAAGTTTCTCGATTTCCATGATCTTATCAGATCCACCTTGATAGACATAAATTCAGGCATTAATGGTGAGATTAATATCCGACTGTAGTCTTTTGGACAAGGTAATTACTTTGATAGCCTAGTTCCTATACTGTATCATTACCATTTATACCTCCACTCAAAGTATAGTCAGAGTCGTTACTCTAGAAGTCTTGAAATGCATGAGATGCAATTTAAAATTCATTTACAGCCACCCACACAGTCATTAACATCATGTCTTTGTTAATAAATCACAAAACTCTAACCAATAACACAGTCCCTCATAAAGTTAGTGTTTATTGGGACAGTAATGTTCAAATGTGGTATATTTGTCAGCCCATGATGCTACTTATATACTGTTTACATCACCAAAACATTTAGGTTTCACTGATTGGGTGAACAACTTTTTGTGCTATTTGAGGGGCTTTTGGCTAGACGTGGTTTAGTTAGAAACCATATTGGCATCCAGACTATTACTTTGAAGGAGATCATTGAAGAACAATAAAAATAAAACTCAAGGTGTGGATATGGGATCAGTGTGGCATTCTACATAGACATTCTCCAACAATTCTTGTAGACATGTTATGTAACAATTTTTTCTTCACGAAAGGCATGTTCCCACAGGAATCAATGGGGTAGGGGTTTCTAACATTGTCTTTTGAAAGTAAATTACATGTATGTCAAAACTAAAATTATTGTATTTACTAAGAGATGAAATTCTTAAGAAAATTGAAAAGTGGTTATTGGTGGTCATAAACTCGACGTTGTTCGCTTTTTATGAATATCTAGGCGTGATTATGTCAAGCAGTGGTCTATGGTATTTAGCGCTTGCAGCTCAAGCGAGTAAAGCAATGATTGCGGTCATGAGTCAACTTGCAAAACTTGGGGACCTCCTAGTCAAAACTAAATTTAAAAGTTTTTGACTGTAAACTATTACCGATATTAAATTATACAGTGGAGATTTTGGGTTTTAATAGGTCTACTGAAACTGAACGTGTTCAAAGTAAATTTCAGTGTTATATTTTGAGTCGTATATAAACATATATGTAGTCTTTGAGTATGGGAGCTACAAAAATGCTTGACAAGTGTTCATTACGGGAAGTAGGCTGAAATGTTTTGAGATTGCTGAACGAGAGCTGCAAAACTTTAACCTCAGACCACTTCTCCTCAGCCCTGGTTCAAGTTCTTAGGTCATAGTGGTGTAAACTACATCTCAGACCACAATGTAGTGACCTGAGACTACATGTACATGTAGGCCCTACCTACTGGTATATTATGTAACTGCACTTGACGCCAGTGTGATTTCTAACTAAACTGTGTTATTGAAAGAACCGATGTGACGTCATCTGTTTTCTTTGTACCTGACACAATCCTAGCTGCTGTATTTTGGGCATGTTCAAGAGGGACAATGTTTTTAGCTGGCAGCCCATACAGAAGGGCCATTCAGTAGTCAGGTATCGATGATATAAGTGCATGACCAAGGTTCTGACAAACTCCGTTTGTAAGATACTGGCGTATGCGACCATAGACAGTGGAGGGGCCCCCTCCACTGTCAATGATGCGACCTATTGTTCGGGGGTGAAAAAGAACTGATCTACATGTCAACGAGATGTGCTTCTTGAGGTTATAACGGTCATCAATTGTTACACAAATGGTACATGCTGAATCCACTAACTGCACAGAAGACGATCCCATGTTGATGTGGTTCATGAGACGAGGAAGCCTGTTGAACTGAGACGTGATAAGGAGGACCTCGGTTTTGCCATCATTAAACTAGCTTATTTTGGGTCGTTTAATATCATGTGCAACAGTTTCCATAGACAGTGGAGGGGCCCCCTCCACTGTCAATGATGCGACCTATTGTTCGGGGGTGAAAAAGAACTGATCTACATGTCAACGAGATGTGCTTCTTGAGGTTATAACGGTCATCAATTGTTACACAAATGGTACATGCTGAATCCACTAACTGCATGCACAGAAGACGATCCCATGTTGATGTGGTTCATGAGACGAGGAAGCCTGTTGAACTGAGACGTGATAAGGAGGACCTCGGTTTTGCCATCATTAAACTAGCTTATTTTGGGTCGTTTAATATCATGTGCAACAGTTTCCATCTTAGTTACTGTAGTTGACGTATGTGATTGGGGAAATATATTGGTAAATCTGGTTGTCGTCTGCATGTTGTTGCATATTGAGATTTTGATGTCGGATTAGCTTTCCAAGTGGTGATGTGTATAGACAGCATACGCGTGTAAGAGTGGACCAAGCACAGGGTTTTGTGACACTCCACACTGCAAATGTTTGGTTTCTGATATGCCTTGTACAGAAATGGACTGTTGTATATCTTTGAGGTATAAAGACTCTAGTCGAATGCCTGTAATACCGAGCTCGGAATAAACTTGAAATTATGCTGGAGTCAGAATTTACGGGGGGGGGGGGGGCATGAACAAAATTGAGGTTCAAAGGGAGGGGGGCATGACAATTGTGATGGTCTGAAAGGGCCCCCGAATATTCTGCTCATGATTTGAACCAAAATTAAACCTCAGGAGCAGTTGTTTACCAAGTAAATTTACATTTGTATAAGTGTATGCCTCTCTCTCTCTCTCTCTCTCTCTCTCTCTCTCTCTCTCTCTCTCTCTCTCTCTCTCTCTCTCTCTCTCTCTCTCTCTCTCTCTCTCTCTCTCTCTCTCGTCGCCGTATGGCTCCTTCTCTCTTGCTCTATCTCTCTGTGTGGAGACTTTGTTGAACATTCAAACCACAGGAGCAATCGTTTACCTTGTACTTTGCAAAATTGTTCACTTCATTTACCTACCACACATTTAATTATTAGGCAGCCAATGGCCAAACGAATGTGTGTGTCTGCCAAAATATCTATGTATTAGTTAAAGCGTAGGTAATACAGTTGTAAAATAATTTAATGAGAGTACAATTTGGGTATTGAAGACAATTTTCAAGTACTTTATGGCTTCCAATAATGTGTATGGTTTGAAATATTATGCCGCTAAATGGCCTCCTACATGTCCTTATTTTTCAAACAATTGCCTACTGTGGGAGGGGGACACACCCTCCCCACTAGTTATCGAAGGGGGGTGCCGTTTCTGTCAAGACATAGGATTCAAAAAGAAAACTCTGCTGGTTAAGTTTTTCCAAGTACAGGTTACAGCCCAATGAGCCCACATCCATTTGTAAAGAAATCTCTATGTCTGATATGTATGGACACTGAAGTTGATTTCCACTGTTAGCTTACAGTGTGTCATATAGTGTACCATACTGTACTTCTCTGACGTGTATGGGGAGGGGGTAATGTATAATTGCATATTAAAATATGTGCAGCCGGGGGGGGGGGGGTATGGACGTCGCCATCTTTCAAGCGCTAAATTACCTGTTAATCGAGATTTGTTTCAAAACATTAGCATGGTTGATAATATATGTGAAAGGGGTAAACTAAGAATGGTTTCTGGGATCGCCTAAGTCAACACGACATATATTGTGGATGGTCTGAGATATTCGATTACGATTCACATCGTCCGATTTCCAATCGTCCCAATATCCATATTAACATTCTTTATCGTTTCAAAATCACAAAAATGCATATGTCGTGGTGGGGTGAGTACCGACTCTAGTTTGGTCTCCGCTCTCTCTCTCTCTCTCTCTCTCTCTCTCTCTCTCTCTCTCTCTCTCTCTCTCTCTCTCTCTCTCTCTCTCTCTCTCTCTCTCTCTCTCTCTCTCTCTCTCTCTCTCTCTCTCTCCCGTCTCCCCCTCTCTCTCGTCTCCGTATCGAAACTTATTCAGTCATAAAATCATCAGGTTTCTGACAATTTCCAATACCTGTTACAAGAAAGACTGCAGTACAAGAATATTTGGTTAGCTACATGTATTACATCTGATGCCTTATACGTGACACGCACGATAATTGTCCAGTTTGCATCAGAGGGTGTGCCTCGCCTTCTGTACATGTGCCGTACGTCTGGCTTGTCTGTCAGTGTCACATTTTGCTTCCCCTCTTCAGTTTTCTCAGATGTTTTAAGAATTTAAACATAGTCAGTGTCTGATCGACAAAAATTCTTTCCACTGAAGTTTAGAAAACATTTAGTGCAACTCTACGTAAACGTCATGTTGATGCATCATACATCATCATGAGACGTCACATTGACCTCACACTTCGCTTCGCGCTTCCTTCAACGTCCGGTCGTTATGAAACTAGTTCGAAGGCTTTCGCTAGCGATAGCGTGGCCAGTCTTGTTTTACTGCGTAATCGTCTAATGTTTTCCAAATAATTATGAATTAATTTATCTTTTTGTTTACACTTTGGGTATTTTACTTGCTATTAGAACTCCCGGGCAACTCATATTTAATTTTCCAACCTTAGAATTTGTTCAATGATCGTCAGGTTTGAGTACTTTCCTAAGCCGGTCCCACAACTGTTATACTTATAAGTTATAGCTGGGCGTTGTGACCGGTAACCGGCTATTATCTACATCACTGCCTACTAGGTACGTCAAAAACACACCGTTCGTACATGTGAGCCTGATTTTAGGCAAAATATCGGGCTATTAGAGTGCATACAGGCCCTTTTGTTCGCTTGTATTGTTTGCATTTGGTATTTGGCATTTCGCACGTTGTTTATTTGCACCATTCACAGTGTCTTATCATGCTTTGTGTAACTTGTAAGCCTAATCGACAACTGGGCCAACGGTTTTTACTAGACAAATTTGAAACAAATTTTGCGTCAGTTTGATGGTAAACCTGCTATATTGACTACCAAACTTAGTTAACCCCAGTTATTTTTACTCATGTTGCATCACCATATATTTAGAAAGAGTATATATGAAATATGAGAGCCATGTGAAACTTCTTCAGTGCAAAATGGGATGAAGATATGAGGGCAAAGTCAGTGCTCCTTATAGTCTCGCTGCCAGACTCGAGACTATCGTCCCTAATCTGTTTACCGAGCGGCGCAGCCGCGAGAAGAGCGGGACCAGTCCCCCTCTATTCTCGCGGCTGCGCCGCTCGGTAAACAGATTAGGGACGATAGTCTCGAGTCTGGCAGCGAGACTATGCTCCTTACAGCAGTTTGTTTTTCCCGCATATGCATACATTACCCATAATCCTTTTAAGTATTCTGCAGATATCTGTGCAATGTGCACTCATGACTCATGAAAATCTGGAATGCACTGATCGAAGCCAATTGTACAGTTATACTATAAAAACAGGAGTTATGAGTATAATTGAAATAAAACAAGAGAATAAGAGATGAGGGCCCTCAGAATCGTCACGTAGAGTGATATAACAGTTACATGGATGCCGGGCATGTACCCATAGGTACGGGCCCGGGGGGGGGGGGTTCTGCATGCCGAACGTCATTAAGTATTTCCTTTACTTTGGTGCTCATGATCGTAATTTGGATGATGCCCAAGATATTTGAGGCGTGAATACCTGTTGTTCTTCTAAAGGCTTGTTTATTACTGTGAAGATCACACCCTAACACTTAATTGTTCTATAAACGACACATGGACAAGAATACTATTCCCATAGAGGTTAGTCTAGTTAATTCCTGATGGACCGTATTTCGTTCAGCGTTACGTTGTACATAACACGGTCAGTCAGAAACTATAGACGACATGGACGACATGGATGCCATATAATATTCCCAATAGTCACTCAATTTTACTTAGCTAGAAATAATGTCCACAGACTCAAATCTGTCAGCACGTCTCTACTGTGAGTTTGTTGACGCTATTGGCCGGTCAGGTTTGTTAAGAAGCTCCATACACTAGCAATATTTGTGGCCCAATTTTAAACTATTATTGGAAACGATTGTCATGTCATCTAAATCTGTATTACTATGCATTAAACGCGTAGAAATGTGAAACACGTTTAGTGGTGGCGGTATGTAGTGCATAATGAAAAGGCGTACTACGAACATTTATTTCAAAATGAGCCCTGTGATATTACAATCTACGTACGTCCTAACCATGTAGTTCATATCATAAGCCTGCTTATATACATACATATGTATCGAATACACTAGCTACACGTATAGCGTTTATGTACGTATTGATTGCAAGCACGGTAGATTTGAATATTCATTTGTTTACTGCCCGGTTATGGGGGTGAACTCATGAATATATTCTGAACTAAATGCAAATGTATTCAAATCACTTCCGACTCGCAATCTGAACTATTTTTCAGATCGAGTATAATCCGATTAGACAGGCGCTAATGGGAAAGTACAGAAACGTCCACCTCATCAGCATAAAAGTACAGAATTGAACTCAATCTGAACTATAGTACGGAAAGTGTCGTAAACTGTACTATTTTTTCTACTAGTGTCGGCCACCTCGTCTTGTTCATGCAATACCTAATTGAACAGAAACTACGGAGAGTGCGATCATTTGCAAATACAGTAATTTGCAAAATTTGTGTGAACACTTCTTAAACATATTATTTAATTATGAGGTAGTTACTAGCCATTGACAATGTGTGAATTCTTTCATCAAGTTTTTATACAGCGAATCGCTGATTGTGAGATAAACACGAACAGTATTTTAAGCGACCAATTTATATAATAATATTGTTGTTTTGATCTAGATATGTTTTCCTTTCTTCTTATTCAAGAATCATGATTTGTTGCATGAAATACTAATGAGTGTTATTTTTTGTTAATCTGTCCAGCTTACTAGAATTAAAATGCATCATAGTCAACTGTATTGTGTAAAGTGTTGTAATGTGTATATGTATGTGATGACTGGGAGAACATTATGCATTCATGAAGGCTACCTTTGTAGTACTTACGAAACCCTGGATCTACAATCTATGTATATTCTATGTGTCCTGAGGACCTAGAAGTAATTGTAATGCAACTGATTGTTATTTTGTTGTTATTTTATTTCATTTCAAGGTGTTCCGTTTCATCACTGCTAAGCAATGTGTTGCAAAAGTTGTATCTATCTATCTATCTATATATCTATCTATCTATCTATCTATCTATCTATCTATCTATCTATCTATCTATCTATCTATCTATCTATCTATCTATCTATCTATCTATCTATCTATCTATCTATCTATCTATCTATCTATCTATCAATCGATAGTATATCTATCTATCTATCTATCTATCTATCTATCTATCTATCTATCTGTCTGTCTGTCTGTCTGTCTGTCTGTATGTCTGTCTGTCTATCTGTCTATCTGTCTGCTTGTTTGTCTCTGTCTGTCTGTCTGTCTGTCTGTCCGTCTGTCTGTCTGTCTGTCTGTCTGTCCGTCCGTCCGTCCGTCCGTCCGTCTGTCCGTCCGTCTGTCTATCTATTCACTCCTTCCATTCATTCATCTCAATCTCTTAATGTATGTATGTATGTATGTATGTATGTATGTATGTATGTATGTATGTATATATATATATATATATATATATATATATATATATATATATATATATATATATATATATATATATATATATATATAGTTTTGGTAGTACTGGAACTCGTGTAACTCGGAGTTTCACGCATATTGCGATCATCAGACACTATCTATCTATCTATCTATCAATCGATTGTCTGATGATCGCAATATGCGTGAAACTCCGAGTTACACCCAAGAAAGAGTTCCAGTACTACCAAAACTATTACGCTCTGCCACTGCGGTATAGAGCACTGTCTTAGCAGATTGATACTCACCGAGTTATATATATATATATATATATATATATATATATATATATATATATATATATATATATATATATATATATATGTGTGTGTGTGTGTGTGTACATGTATGTATGTATGTATGTATGTATGTATGTATGTATGTATGTATGTATGTATGTATGTATGTATGTATAGAGCTTCTGGTAACGATTTGAAAATTGTTGACTATTTTGATAAGTAGTATTAGTGTGAATTCAACTTACTATAATAACGACTGCATACACCAGTTAAGCCGTTTGGCGTTGACGGTGCAAAAAGATCAGGGTCAAAGTTCAACCTTAAGCTTGACTATGATAACTTGGGCCAGGGTGTTGCCTTTGAATTAAGTAGCTACTTTGTAAACTAGGATACATGGGCATCAATTTCATTTTGTTGCTGTTGTGACTGCAAAATTCAGTACTGGACGACTTGCAGGAATTTCATAGACACTTCCTGGAGGTTCTATAGGCAGCAGCAGTTGTTGGCATTTGCATATTTTATTGTTTTAGAGCTATTGATTACAAATAATCAAAAAAATAAGTGAATGAAAGAATAAATAAATAAATAAATAAATAAATAAATGCATGATGAAACAAATAAACAAACAAACAAACAAACAAACGAACGAACGAACGAACGAACGAACGAATAAATAAATAAATAAATAAACGAATAAACTATGGCCAAAATATTATGTGGTTCCGATTACACTAAATTTTATAATAGGTGGGGGTAGGTAGATTTTTTTTTCATGCGGTCCGAGTGTCTCGTTAAGGTAGTTATATTTTCCGTTGTTCTTCATATGGTTTCTGTGTTATTGGTTTCTTCTCGTCAGATGTACAGCCAGATGTACAGATGTACAGATTGGAAGAACAGTCTTGTATTGTCTTTTAAGTTAATGTCAGTTTCCGCATCCAATATTTCTTGTGAGACCTCACAATTTTCCCAATTTTATTATTTTTTTCTCGAAGACGTAAAAAAGAATTAGGGTCGGCAGTAAAAAAGTAGGTGGGGTCGGGTAATCGAAACCAAACAATGTTTTGTATAGGCCTATTTAGGTAAATAAATAAATAAATAAATAAATAAATGAATGATTAAATACGTGGTACTAAGAAGCCATATCTATATCCCCCTCCAATGAATAGAATGAAAACACATTGAAAATTGATTATTGCAACAGTTCAAAATACTCACCGCCCTCCAAATTTCCTAAAAACATTAAACTTGAAATGATACAAGAACTCATCATTAACACATACACCAACAACAATAATGGCACCTTTCGACAAGCAGAGTCATCAGCCACAATGTCCTTCTTACAGAGGCACTGCAGTTAAAACTAAAAACAGAAAGACCACATCTTGTCAGTGAATAAAACAGACTGTACAATTTGCATACCAAACTTAATTTGCGCCGTTAGAAGTTACCACTAACAAAGGTATCATATTAAATCAAAGTCTCCTAAACGGCGTTTGAAATGTGCGCTTACCAACAAGATCAAACCTCGTCTAAAGAAAACAGCCTGATCGAGTTACCCATTAAAACATCAATAGAAGAGCCAAATCATGTAAAATTTGCATACAAAATGTATTTTTAAAAAAGAGATCCATGTGAAACAACCGCTTATAAAGGTGTCATGTTAAGTATATCTCTAAATATCAGTCATTTCTGTTCAAGTATATATTTAGTTTAAAAAAATATGCCAACTTCATATGTATATTGATTTTGTAATAAAATTCATTCTTGTTTTTCACCTTCCACGCGACATATATATATATATAGTTCAGTTATCAATGGCAAAAATAATGTAACATCTGTTCATGTATGAACACACGTACGTCTGAATATTTTCGTGGGTGTGTCATCTGGTCTAAAATTTTATCCACACAGAATTTGAAAGAAAGTATCAAATTAAAATAGCCTTCAAATTAAAAAAAATACACACGAAAGAAGTTCACCGGAAAGAGGAGGGGGGGGGGGGGGGTTACCGCCACTAACAGCAGCACAACTGTTCAATATTGGCTTCTATTTCTAAACAATGTGGCTGTCTGGATATTCTATAATTTCATAACATGTATCAAGTAGTAACATATGTTAACATTTTAAGCCTCGAAAAAAAAAAGAATTAAAATAGAGGTGTGGCGTAAAGAGTGTACCAACAACTAAATAAAAAAATATCATATTATGTTCCACAACCAGTATGTTTTTGGATCACGAATAATCACTAGCTTGAGTAGTCAGGCTATGTGAAGAATATAGCATTCCGTGTAAATTTCTTATATATTGTCTCGTACTGTGGACTGTGTCAATATCTGAAAAAAAATACCAATAGGCTATACTATAGCAATTAAGCCTATTTTGCAATGCATGAGCCACTGTATTTTCAACGTCAGATACGTGTCCTCAAAGTGTCTAATTCTGTGGTCTGCTGATGGAAACAGAGTTAGTGTCAAAAAGACGATTGAAAATTTACATAGTAGTTAGAACACATATATTTATTGTATGTTGGTATTGCAAATGTCATTTTTGGCGCCGAGTCTATCTCAATGAAGGGTGCCTGTCGATTCTTAACAGTGAATATCATCTACTGGTTATTACTGGAGATAAGCTGTAGCTGAAATTAAGTTCTGTCACCATAAGTATGTATGTATGTATGTATGTATGTATGTATGTATGTATGTATGTATGTATGTATGTATGTACGTATGTATGTATGTATGTATGTATGTATGTATGTATGTATGTATGTGTATATGTGTGTGTTTGTGTCTGTGTTTGTTTATGCCTATGTGTGTTTAGGTAGGTAGGCGTATCTGTGCCAAACAAGATATGTTATTTACAACCGTAGACGGCACCAAACCATGTTTTAAACAATGTCAATGAAATACCAACGCGGTGAGTGATGTTATTACATGACAGTATTTGTAGTAAATAACAAGGTATATCCTACATTAGAGTTTATAGATTTTACGTCGTATATCTAGTTAAGAACTTTTGAAGAATTCTGTAAC
This sequence comes from Glandiceps talaboti, assembly GCF_964340395.1. Taxonomy (NCBI): domain Eukaryota; kingdom Metazoa; phylum Hemichordata; class Enteropneusta; family Spengelidae; genus Glandiceps; species Glandiceps talaboti. Next base: position 9,914,720 of record NC_135557.1, on the reverse strand, counting down.
AGACAATTTAGAATGACAATATTTACAATTTCACATGGTTGATATTTTAAATGAATGGAATTTATATCTAAATATAAAAAAAGACAATGAAACTATATGGGTATATGCGGGTCAAACAATGCTAGTAATATCGGATGGTAAACCGTAGATAAATTCATATCGCCATTGTCATATATAAAGCGATGCAATTTGTTAGGTTATCCCCCAAACGACGTGATGACCTTTCTATGCATAACTATTCGCACTATACAACAGCAAACGTTTACCATACGCATGTATCTATAGTATTAACAAACACTCAGAACTTTGATGTCATGTACCAGCACGTTTAGTAGTAATGTATCCTGTCGACCCTGGGGGACACTGGTATCAATGATAAGCTCACTCTTCTAGGGTATCATTTTCAAAATATGTCAGGGATATTCTATTATTATACGGCTGAAAGACACTTCTTTCTTTTTAAGTGAAGCAGACTTGTAAGCAGTAGATTTAGAATGCTTTCTTTTACATTTTCATGACCAAATTTTGATCACCAAAACCACCATAAATTTATATGTGATCCAGAGAAGACAAGACTTTAGAGTAAAACCAAAGCCCCCCTCCCCCTCCAAATGCCCACTTTCCTGTTATAATGTTTGATGCTTTATTTCGTCACTGACATTTAAATATAGAAAAATGCATTTTTGTGCGGGAAATGCCTTTGCATATTTTGAAGTAACAACACGCCTTTGTCGTTTAGAACACAAGAGATAAGGTTTAGAGTTCACAGAGAATTTTATTATAAAAAACAATATGTAAGTTACACCTTGAAAATGTATATAATGAGAGACCTTCCACTCTAGATACAGTTTACTGAGACACACACCTAGTAAGTATGAAACCTAGAAGTGTTGCGTTACTTTTGCTCGTTGCAGTATCGGTAGCTTGTGCTGACAAAAAGTTGAAGAAGGTAAACTCAATATTTCATGTTTATATAATAAGCTGTTAAGATTGCCAATCTCTCTGTACTTTTATCGCTGTCAGTCTCACTTTTTAACTCTGTGTCTATATTCACTCTCTTTTTCCTGATTTCTATACGTCTCTTTAGATTTCTTTGTCTAGCTAGCTGTCTGCCTGTCTGTCTGTCTGTCTGTCTGTCTCTCTGTCTGTTTGTCTGTCTGCCTTTCCCCTTGTTTTATTTCAAACTAAACCGTTTAGGCATCTGTTCATGAAGCACGAATCTGAGTTGTTCATGGTTCAACCTCCACTTCGAGTTGGAGAAAGAAACGACATATAAAATAACCCATATATGATTAGGCAAGTTACACTATGTGTAGACCATGTTCACGATTTAGATGCGAAATAAAACGTAGTATGAATAAAATAAATAGCAACTTCCAAAGATGTATGGTGAAAACCACATTAAATCATTTTTTTTTTCAAAATGTCAATCTGTTATATTTTTTCGTCAAGGGAGGACCGTGTGAGAAAGCTTACCCCGACTATAAACCGTACACCTGTGTCTCTACCACGCCAGGGAAATTGATGTGTCTCAGTGAAGATGAGATCTGTGATGGCCTATACTACTGTAAAGCTGGTCTGGATGAAATCGACTGCGGTAAGCTATAATAAACCATGTATGCTTAACACAGGCTAGTGCCTATTGTAACAAAAATGTTGCCCAAGGTCTTTAGCCACTCAGAAAACAATCGGCAGCGATGGGGCTAGCCTCGAACCTGCAGATTCCAAGCCCACCAGTCTAACCATTCGCCCATCATGCCTCCATAGGAAACATTGTTCGTTTTTTTTCTGCTTGGCGTACCCGTGCTTCTACAAATTGGACTACCTATTAGGAGTATTTCTTGTTTTAACCTAGTTAAATTTATTTACAAGATAAATACGTTTCCTTTCATTTCAATACATGAAATTAAAAATTGTATTATGATAACTTGTACGATACATTTTCTAACTTTTGTACACATATGGTTAATATTAAATACACACAAGGTATTTATGAAAGACAAACAAACAGACAGACAAGACAAATAGACAAGTAAACAAACAGACAAACAAACAAACAAACAAACAAACAAACAGACGAACAAAAAACAACAACAAACAAACAAACTAATAAACAAACAAACATAACATCTACCTATAAGTATCAGTGGCACCCAAAGTACATATTCAAAAGCTTTTATCTTGCTAACTTTGTAGATTGCCACGGGTTACACTTTAAACAAGCCACGCATCAACCGAACAGCACGAAAAAGAGATAGAAGTTTAACTGTTTTAAAACTGGTAGTTGTGTGAGCTAAGTGTAAAGTTTGAGGTATCGTGACGCTTGTTTCATATTACTTGGGCGTCAAATAAAATGTCACCAGTCTGTCTGTCTGTTTGTTTGTCTGTCTGTCTGTCTGTCTGTATGTCTGTATGTCTGTCTGTCTGTCTGTCTGTCTGTCTGTCTGTCTGTCTGTCTGCCTGTATATCTGACCGACCGACCGACCGACCGTCCGTCCGTCCGTCCGTCCGTCCGTCCGTCCGTCCGTCCGTCCGTCCGTCCGTCCGTCCGTCTGTCTGTCTGTCTGTCTGTCTGTCTGTCTGTCTGTCTGTCTGTCTGTCTGTCTGTCTGTCTGTCTGTCTGTCTGTCTGTCTGTCTGTCTGTCTGCCTGCCTGTATATCTGACCGACCGACCGTCCGTCCGTCCGTCCGTCCGTCTGTCTGTCTGTCTGTCTGTCTGTCTGTCTATCTGTCTGTCTGTCTGTCTGTCTGTCTGTCTGTCTGTCTGTCTGTCCGTCTGTTTTATATTTCTATTGTATGTTTGTCGCTTAGTCTGTCTCTGAATATTAGCCTATTTACCATCAATTCAGATTACAATGATAACTATGGGAATGCAGGAGGTGCATGTCCAGCACCGGACAATACAAAGATTGGAGATGACGCCCAGGCATTCCAAGATCAGCTCGTAGCAGCTCACAACTACTTCCGATGTCTTCATGGCTCACCTCCAGTCACCTGGTCTACGGCCATGCAAGATAAAGCACAAAAAGCTGTTGACTATAGTGCCTCCCTCGGCATACTGGAACATTCGAATGATGGAGAAAATTTGGCACGAATCCAAATAAGCATAGCTGACGCAACAGGTAGGATTTATGTCTGTATTGAGAATGACTATGTTAATTTGACACATCGATACTCGGCGTAGTCTGCCAAATCTAAACGTACAGATAGATGATGTTCAAATAGGGACGATCGCTCAGTGGCACAGAAACTAAAGAAGCGAACTTCGTTCATTTAGAGGAAAGGCGTTTTTTCTTAAACGAACGATGTTCGTTTATTGAGCTTGTGCGACACTGTGCTTTCGTTCATAAATGTATGCACAAAAGACACATTATCAAGATATGTCATTTGGCTAATAATGAAAAATGGAGCAAAATATTTTCAAGATTCTGCATTAAAACTGTACAAGCTGTTGAATAAGACTATTCCCTTTGTTGTAATTAAGCAATACGTCGTTAACAAAGTCATGTATTACATATGTACAATCATTAGAGATAACTTGCACTGGTGCGCGCGCATACTAGTGGTATTTGCACTGCAGTACAATACCGAAAACATTGTTGCATACCTGCTTGCAAATGATACGTAAAAGAGATGTTATCGCCCATTCCACACAACATCGCGTGATCGCACAGTGTCATTGTTACGGAAATTTGTTGTTTCGGATAAACATCCGTAATGATAACGGAACTCCATGCCGTACTGTACTGGTGCTTGCTGTGTTGTTTGATGCACCTGCAGAAAAAAACGATCGTTACACTCGTGAAAGTACTTCAACAGAAAAAAAAACATGTTTGCAAGCACTCGTGCAAATACCCCGCATTCACGCGTCATGGCGTTCTGTCGTAGAATCTCTTCACATTTTGTCATATTTATAGAAGTGGTGTAACACTACACATGTAAACAATCAATTGTTGTTTAAATGTAGATATTATGTGAGAATACAATCGAATGTCAAGTTCTGAAAATGTGACCTAATGACAGATGAACTGCACTCAAAAGTGAATTTTCGATTAAGATGTTTAATTAAATCTTGTAAAAAATATCACATGGCACAAAGTTCTTTGATTGCTAAATCCAAACGCATGTTGATAAACAAAGTACCATTGCTAAAAAATGAAAGCATCTTATCTGTAGGTAGTTTTTACGCCAAACATACTGGCTTTGTGTTCCTAGCATTACAGACTACTACATACTGATTTGAAATTGATTGTGATGTCCGAAACATTTTCGATTTTCGCTAATTTAGTTAGAATCGGTTGGGGGTTAGTTGGGGAATTTTTTTTACCCTATAATGAACTATTGACATCGCCCCTTTACAAGGTCTACAACATGTATACATCGAATATTACAGTAATCAATTACTTTTTTTTGCTATTATTAGGTTATGGTCTTGTCAAAGGTTGGTATGATGAAATCAAGGACTACAACTATGACAACTACAAGGCCAGTACAGGAATATATGGTAAGATACAGTCAATTCTATTTCTTTAACTTTTCACTCAACTGACGATTATAATGTTTTGACTTTACAGGATATAGTCAACATATGTATCCATGTATTCGCAATACTCATGGTTAAACATTTAGGAACATGCATACTAGTACTTCCATTAGTTTTGTGTTTCACCAAAATATTTATAGTATGTTCATATCTATCAATCCAACAGGTCATTTTACACAACTGCTATGGGTTGAAAGCACACAGGTTGGATGTGCCCACGCTATCGACATCGACGGTGACACACAGTTAGCCTGCGAGTATGACCCACCGGGCAACATAAACACACTTGACGCTTTCATTGCTAATGTAAAGAGGCCGATCTAGAAAATGTTCCACCCCACGACACAGTGATGACAGTACATTCGTCTTATTGGTAGATTGGGTATATGGAAAGTAGTTTTATGGGCTGTTCTATATAAAGTATATATTGATTGTATAGCAATCAGTGTAATAGAATAAAATGGAACCATATGAAATTTCAGCCTCTTTTATTGAATAATAGTAACATTATGTGAGAATGCATACAATCGTCAAAGTAATCACACGATATACAAAAAAATACGATCTGCTTAGGCGAACAAAAAATAATTGTGTGTTTCCGTTAACATGACATCAGAAAATATTATTGGTAGTTCGGAATTTTTATTCTATTTTACTTTATCTTTACCTTTTAATTTGCTTTTAATTATCAAAATATTGCTTTGGCTCAAAAAACAAGTTGTCTGTAACCAGTTACAAGCTGTTTGATATAATTATCATAATAAGTCGTAATATCCGCCCGATTTCTAAATCTATTTGAGTGAGTGAGTGCGTGAGTGAGTGATTTATTACTGATGGTTGGTAGATGTATTGTTATCTATCTATGATTGGTTGGTAGATGTATTGTTATATATTTATCTATCTATCTATCTATCTATCTATCTATCTATCTATCTATCTGTCTATCTATCTATCTATCTGTCTGTCTGTCTGTCTGTCTGTCTGTCTGTCTGTCTGTCTGTCTGTCTGTCTGTCTGTCTGTCTCTCTATTCCATCCATATATCCACCCATCTATCCACCCATCTATCCGTCCAACCTTAAATCAAAGTATGCGTATTATTATATGCAGTCTCGGTAAACATTGAAAGTCATGCACACACATCTATTGGCAAAAGGCAACCCTTAAGTGCTAAGGAAACTGGTTGATTTGATGTGGGCCATTGTTTATATCATGTCAGACGGTATTTTGATAGACAGTTGTTTTATTTTTCTGTACGCGCGTAACTAATTTGATGGGTTGGGTTATGGGTGAATCAAATGTTATTTTGAATTAAACGGTGAACAATTCGTTTTGTCATCATTGAAAAGAGTTTCTTTTATGGTTAATATATTCAGGTGAATAAAAGTAAAACAGAATTCAATGTGTGCCATCTTTTCTATTATGGAGATGACTAAGTTTCTATTTGTGTTCATAACGTTCTACATTATATTTCTGCTGGTATATGAGATGACAGAAGCAATTCTAAGGTAATGTAGTATCGACGATAAATACTACAGTCAATGGAAGGAATTATATGCAAATGGAAATATTAGGTCGTAGAGAAGGTGTTGAGAGTATGAATAAATGAAGTTTTATGGAATTCGTTGTATCGTTCAATTGGGTTCACACTTCACACTTCCAATGAAAATACGCATGAAAAGAAATCTACAAACAAGTATAGCAGATATAGAGTGAGCAAGTGAGTGAGTGAGTGAGTGAGTGAGTGAGTAGGTATTTTATTACTGGTGAATTCAATTGGTTGGCAGATGTATTGTTATCTATCTATCTATCTATCTATTTATCTGTCGGTATGTCTGTCTGTCTCTGTCTGTCTATCTATCTGTCTCTGTCTAGCTATCTGTCTATCTGTCTGTCTGACTGACTGACTGTCTGTCTGTCTGTCTATTTATCTCTTTATTACATCCATCCATGTATTTCTCCATCTATCCATCCATCTATCCACCCATCTATCCATCCATCTATCCATCCGTCCTTAGATTAAAGTATACGTATTATTATGCATGGTCTCGGTAAACATTGAAAGTCACGCACACACATCTATTGGCAAAAGGCAACCCTTACGTGTTAAGGTCACTGGATGATTTGATATGGGATAGTGTTTCCATAATGCCAGACGTTATTTTAATAGAAAGTTGTTTTATTTTTCTGTATGCGCGTAACTAATTTGAAGGGTTGGGTTTTGGGTGAATCAAATGTTATTTTGGATTCAACGGTGAACAATTCGTTTTGTTCTCATGAAAAGAGTTTATTTCATGGTTAGTATATTTATGTGGAAAAGGTAAAACAGAATTCTATGTGTGCCATCTTTTCTAATGTGGAGATGACTAAGTTTCTATTTGTGTTCCTAATGTTTTACATTATATTTCTACCGGTATATGAGATGACAGGACCATTTGCAAGATAATGTAGTGTGGACAATAAATACTACCAACAACTCTGTACAGGAGATATCACATTTAACGTTACATTATTTGATGAACAGTACACATTTCATAAAACACATCTATTGTGAGTTACTAAGAATACTTTCACTGAACTGCATCAGAATCCACCTTCTGACGTTTTTTTGAACGCGGCGAAGTAGTTCACATTACCTCAGGGATGAGCACATTAGCTACCGTGATAATAAAAGTCAACTTTGTACAGTCCTAGCTAGCGAGTTGCATTTACATGGCTAACTTCTACCATGTATTAAACACAAGAAATAAATTCAAATGATAAGTCAATAGCATGAATAAAACGAATGACTCTGTCAGTTGTAGAGAAGTAGTTAAGAGTGTGTTTAAAAATAAATTCTTTGTATCGTTCAGTTGGGTTTAAACGTCCAGTTAAAAGACGCGTGGAAATAAAATTCTACATGGGGAGTATAGTAGATACCAGTCTATAGTGTATGAGTTCTTCTGGTGTCTAAGGGATCACAGAAGTCTTGTTTCTGCAAGTACTAACACAAATTTAACTTTTAATTTTTAATTAAAATGACTTCAAACACATTTTGCAAACCATATCCTGTACAGATTGCATATACAAAAAGTAATAACGTTTGGAATTCGATCAGTCTCCATCCTGTATACTTCTTCATTTTGTTTTACATAAGTTATATATTATTACGATATCACTGTTGTCCTGCCTTCGATGACATGACACATTAGAAAAGTGTCACACCCACTTTCTGCTAAAACAAGTACATCATTTCAAATCGTGTTGTTGGACACATACAGCAATATCACGTTTCAATAAAGAGTAATTTAAACAGGCAGTGGCGCTTTGCTAAGAATAGAAATGGCTTATAAACCAGACACAATATATTTACATAACACCTACCCATAATACCACAGGGACTTTCATCTTGAATCCGAATTCGGTTTGGACATAATCTTACGTAACCTTATGATTTTTTCTGACCGCAGGCTAAACAGCCTCAATAGTCAGCTCATTGTCATTATTGATTTGTAATACTGTTCGCTATAGTCCAGTTGTAATTATTGTTTTGTGGCTGTACTCTAGTTCTTGATTTTTCAAATGTTTATCAAGGCGGATTTTGAAGGAGTTAAACTGTTGGTGCATTGATGACTAATTCTGGCAGGTTAATCCAAGTGGTGATGACACGTTGTGAAAAAGAGTGCTTCCTCAGATTAAGTCTTGCATATTGTTGAAACAGCTGCTTACTATGGCCTCTTAGTCCGGTTCTTGACATACAGTCTGACTTCAATTTTAAAAATGATAAGATTTCTGGATCACATTTGTCAGTAAGAATGTTGTATACTTCTATCATATATCCCCGTGTTCTCCTATATGCCAGCATTGGTAATTTCAGTTGCTTCAATCTCTCTGGATAAGACAAATCTTTAAGACCTGGTAATTTCTGTCTTGCCCTGCGCTCCACATTCTCTATACTTTTGATAGTTTCTGTTTATGAGGACTCCAAACCGGGCATGCATAGTCTAAATGACTTCTGACTAGTGACTTGTACAGTTGTAGAAACATCTCTCCAGAAACATGTACGCACGTCGTATAAGTGCAAATATGCTATAGCTTTGTTCGCTTTGTTGATATGTTTGTCAGATTCATGTTGTGAGTCAATGGTTACCCCTGTGTATTTTTTCCTCATTAGTTTGTGAGAGTCCTCTTCTTTGACCGTTCATTTCTATAGTATATGCAAAGCCATCTTTCTTGTTACTATCTTGGGTCATAGATTTACATTTGCCGGGATGGAAGCGGAGGAGCCATGTATTTGACCAGTCCATGAGGTTATCTAAGTCTTGCTGTAATACTTGGTTATTATTCTTATTGAAAATACTTCTAAAGATCTTAGTGTCATCAACAAAAAGAAAAATCTCTGAATCCACAGTATCAGGCAAATCATTTATGTATATCACAAATAGTACTGGGCCTAGCACACTACCTTGTGGGATGCCACTGGTTACTGATTACTGATTTTTCTCCATTCTTAACCACAAATTGTTCATTTCGCCCAATTTTTTTATTTATTTTTTTTTATTTTTTTTATTTTTTTTTTTTTGGGGGGGGGGGCAAAGTGTCAACGCTTGTGCAGGCACATCATTATGAAAATGCCCACACTGGAACGTGTCATTATAAAATTAGATATATCTGGTTCCGTTATAGTCAATAAAGAGCATTGATAAATTCCAAACGTACTAATGGTATACCATACGAGACAATTGTGAAAGTTTGCGTTTGTGAATTTGTTGAACGGCGACCTCTATCGACAGAAATCATCTTTAAGCAGCCCGTTTCATGCGCACTTTGAAATCGTATAAGAAATTACATGAATACTGCTCTCACACGGACGGCCATTGCATTCGTTTGTTTTTTACAGAACGTAGGACGTGCTACGTGGTAGGCAAACCACTGTGTAATTAAATCGATGACGAGTGTGTACCAAAATTATAAGGAATTGTAACTTGAAACCAGCAGTCCGTTAGTTCCATATAAATAAACGTATTGTATTCCTACTACTATCAAATGATGGCTAATGTCTAACAACTCTCTCTCTCTCTCTCTAACTCTCTCTCTCTCTCTCTCTCTCTCTCTCTCTCTCTCTCTCTCTCTAACTCTCTCCGTCTCTCTGTCTCTGTCTCACTCTCTCTCTTTCCCTCTCTTCCTCTCTCCCTCCCTCCCTCCCACCCGCCCGCCCGCCCGCCCGCCCGCCCTCCTTCCCCCCCTCCCTTAATTCATAGTCATCAATTGATATACTTCTACATGACTAGTAACATGTCTGTGATATGCAAGAAATAGCTCTATTTTAATAATTCAACTCTGAAGGTCAAGGTCAAAAGTCAATATATTAAAGTAAATATTGCTTTGTAAAATATGGGTAGACACTTGAATAATTTTCTAACAAAGTCTCTGTTTATCATAGTGTATAGGTATGCAGGAAGTAGTTATTTTAACTAAAATATGGTGACCATCATGTCAAATTTGGATATGTTGTCAAAAAAGTGACACGCATATATCAAATATGATATGTCACCTTTATGTCAGGTTTGAATAAAATTACATATATTCCAGGTCAAACAAAATATGTATTACAGACTAATGGATGGATCCACTGATACATACATGGATGAATCCATTTGTACTAAACATAACAAACTCAAATGTTCATTACACACATAACTGCATCATTGCCCTGTTCCTCTCATATGCGAAGACTTCGGCATATGTATGTCATGCATAAAACCACACTTTCTTTGTTTTCATTTTTCGTGCGTTACACTAGGCCATGGTACACGTTAAGAAATGATATGTTCAACATATTGCTAAGGCAATTCAACAAATGTATTCTCTCCTCCACTGATAACACATTTTAACAAAGAAAGGATAAATACATATTGTTTAACTCAGTAAACAGGTTAATCACGTAGGTACTTTATTGTTACCCTAATGTACTTTGATTGACATCTCGGAAGAAAGTCTACCAGGAGTCAGAAAAGAGAATCATCGAATGACGAAAATAAATCAGCTGTCACAGATAACAAAAGGAATTGTATAACATTAGACTGGGAAAGTAGGTGAAAGGGAGGTCGCCAGGAAGACGGATAAAGGAGACATCTCGATAGGGAAATCCTCTGCAGTGATGAACATAGTGGAAAGGGAATTTTGACTCAATCACATATGGAACAATTTATTCACTATATCGCCCTCTAGTGGTGAGCAGTAAGCATCTTGAAATCTTGACTGCAATGCTTGAAGAGAACATGTATATCAATCTTCGAGAACATAATAAAAATCAATAACTGCAAAAAACGGTAATTAAGTATGACAACTCTAAACTTACACGGCAAATTACAGTTGTATTCTAAAAGTAAGAATTCGCTTATTAAAACTATTTTTTCCAACAGAATACGATATTTTAATGACAAGGGCATTTGAGGCAACATACCATAATTTATCTCATTAATTATTTTGCATGTAGCCGTCATGAAATGGAAACCATTTAACTGTATAAAGATCATCGTTAGCAATATTGTATACATGGTCTATTAATCAAACATTCTCAACAAGATATGTATACAACTGCTGGTACATTTAACAAAATTATTTTTTTTAGAATACATGTTTATGTGTCAATTCAAGGCTATTTGAAAGTTCATGACTATTGAGTCAGAGATAATATACCTTAAAGACAAACAAATGTAAGTGACAACAATCGATAAAAAAGCATAAAGACAGTTCTAGGGAAAAGTGCTAGTTTGATACATTATCTACATATAAAAAACAAAATTGTTTTTATTAGGTTCTGGCTGTAGAAGTAAATACAAGGTATACGTATGTTTGTCACTGCAACAACACATGTACAGTATTGACAATTTACACCCTATACAACTTGTCACACGGTCTCCATCATCTCCGATGGTCGTATGGGACCATAGGAAAGTCATTGCAGTGTAATACTGGGTTTATTATAACAAATCATAGAAACCTAAAAAAATGTTATCGTATTAATTTTGTTTTACATTCTAATTACCAAAATCTGAGAGATCTGAAAATTAAATAAGTGTCAATGAACATATCCAGTCAATAAGTGGACATTTCAATAGATAAAAGAAGTAATTAATACAAACTATATGTGGAAATAGTAAGTCATATTTCAGACGACCTTGGATGCATCATGTTGATAACTTTGAGTCATTTAAGAGTTATTATTTTGGATCCGCATTCTCCTCGCAATAAACTGGAGTATTATGCCATAGAGAGTGCCATTGGAATTATAGTAACTTATATTAATTATAAATATATTATCAATTATTAATCATGGTAACTTAAGAGTATTGGTACACCCGTTTCCATGCCATCATTTCAGTACCCAGTTTTCAGAACCTGGCCATAAATATTTATAGTTGGACTTTAACAACAACAATGGACGTTTTGTTTCAGAAAGACCAATGTACTGATCAGGGTGAAGGTGAATTTTTAGGAATAATCAAACTGGATCCATATAGTGTAGGTTGATTGTAAGCCATTCTAAATTAAAACATGACAGTACTTACAACCACTTAAAGAATAAAGAAATGAGACAGAAATGATTTTGCAATCTCGTTATATTTGCTTCGAAAATAATTGGATCGTCGGATTATATAGCTTTAATGTCATTGCGACATGTATTTCCTATAGGGCAGGCAAGTACGCTAGAGGTGCTGGTAAAAAGTACACAATAAAAAAGGCTGTGTGCATGAATTAACACTTGTCTGGCGGATCAATGTGTAGTGAGTTTGGGAGATGCAAATGATGAGATATGTATGTTTGATCATGTCATGCAAAATTTCACATATATCTTACTGTAGTATAATGTTTCAACCAACTTTTCGCTTTTCAGCAAATCTACTGATTAACACTTAAAACAATATAAATGTTAAGTTCTACTTTTTTTAAAAGGGCGCTGATATGGTCACTGTGCAAAATGAAGGATACACATCAAATGTTAATAAATGCTATAGTATGAACTATAATATTTGGGTATTGTGTTCTAAAATAAACAGAATAATAAATATCGTGTCACAGGTTTTGCTATTTCTATTTTAGTACACTTAAAGAGTGATGAAACAGCAATAATTTCGTAACATATGGCGACATAATCTGACCGGAATGCACGCACGTAAGTATTTTAGTAATACAAATCGATTTGTTCCACATGAATGAACTTGAAATAGAGTTAGACACATCCAGACAAAGTAATCAGAATTGTTAGTAATTTTTTTTTTAAAGTGAAATATATTGTAACGAAGGGGTTCTGTGGTCTAAAAGCTTATATACAGGTATTCTGTGAACGATAATACTTGTTCGGATGACAAGTCCAATTTGGATGTCGTAGGAGTTGAAAAAAAATGATATCAACACTCAACTACACACAGATGAGTGTCATCCCGATTTGAAAGTTTGGTTAATCATTTTATTCAGAGTCATACATGATTTCTGTATATTGAGGGGACTATTACCGAATGTGTATATTACAAGTATTTGTAACCTGCTAAGGGTCAAATTTCTAGTTCCTTATATATGTGACGTCATCGGGATTTGAACATTGCCAAACATCTGTCTTTAAAGAGAATCTTTGATGAGTACGGTTAGTGTCTCTTCTCGCAGGCATCGGAAGTAATTTTTTTCATATCCAAACAATTGTTTTTAATTGCGTGTGAATGACAATTGTCTCCAAGTGTCGTTTCACCTTGGCCGTGGTACCAACTTGTGGCCAACGTAAACGTTGTATGAGTATGTAGATAGTGAACTTTTTTCTAAAAATCTAATCCAATATATAATTATTCAAAATTTATAAAATTCACTAACTAATCTACTGTTGTCATGTTATGACAATATGTAAAGCAGTATCAATACAGTACAACCCATAAAAATATGATTTATTCTATTCTGTATAATCACATAACCTAACCCTAACACTAACCCTGACCGTTTATTTTAATGCATGTGTGTATACATTATACAAAGAGGGCAGTGTGTTACATGTTTGCTACATAGTTTTATCTTAGGCTAACTCTTAAGCGGGACACATTTGTATATACTAGACGGCTTAGAATTTCCCTTTGAAAAAAACACCCAGTCTGTCACGTCGTACCATTAATTATTTAAGACAAACACTTTAATATCTAGCATTACAATTCTGGTATCGTATCATGTATGGTACCTGCAGTTCTAACAACATATCCAGTTGAGGACACCACTGCCTGTAATAACTTAAACTAAACCAATAAGGATATCACTTTCAAAATATGTTAATGATATACGGACTGTTTCATTTTTTTCAACAGGGGGGAGGGGCACTATAACCTTTATGCTATATTTATTTATTCTTCGAAAGAACATTTAGCTCATGTTTATTTTATAGTCTTCATAAAACTGTTTTATTTTTTATCTTTTAAATATTTTTTTCTATCATCAAAATACCACCCTTCAAAAAATACAGAAGAAGCAGTTTGGCAGTCCATGAGTCCCCTCTACCAAAGAATGTGATCGTCTGATAGGGCCCATCAAAACTTATATAAAGTGGTGTTGGTGTTCATCGTGTATATTTTATTGTACTGGTGTTACAGTAATCTGTCCAGCAAGAAATCATGAAGTTGACGTACTGTGTGCTTCTCCTGTTCATCACTGCATGTGCTCATGGTGCACTCGAACCGGTAAGTTCTAACGTATAGTCTACTAAATGTTGTTACAACATGTAGTGATATTTTACACAAAAACCATTTGTCTAATCTATGAATGACTCAAGTGTAAGTAGAGTATTGCAGTAAAGGTTTACCGTGTTGCAGAAAGAACAAGTAGTACCTATCTGCCTTCTTCACGACTCAATGTATCGCGCAACGTCTGTCTATATCTGGCAACATCAATCACACAAGCAAGATTCAAATCGTCAAAGTCGTGGTTTTTTTACTCGTGTACATTCTGGCTGGCGCTATCGTAGTATAAAGACATCCCCTAAACATTGTAGGTCAAGCTTTTACCCTTCTGTAGTAAGATTTGTAAATAAGTCCTGAATTTTCACATGTATATGAATTTTTTAGCCGTCACTTTGTCATCATTGTTATTTTTTTATATGTAACGTTTCTAAGGACTGCTCGTGTGAATATTCACTTTCCTATGTTTTATGGCAATGAAGTATCCGAATATTAAAAATATGTTGTTCCACTTTTACAAGATAATAAAATGGGCTGCTTTATATTCATAAAGTGCAGCTTGTTCGAAATATACCACTGAAAATGACTAAGATTAATTTCGTAGAAGTACATACAATTCATTTGGAAAAAAATGATCCGTTGTTAAATTCTATATTTAGGTCTTACATCTAATGTAGTTACAGTATCTTAACTTACAATTCACATGTAATTGTTTCGTTAGCGTTCTTTTTCAAGTCAAATTTCGTGATTAATTCTGCTAAAAGATGAAAATAGTAGGATATTCAAATCGTTGTTATACTAATGTACATATAATATTTAGAACCTCTGTACATAGATGCATTTCGCCAGTTGACAAACTGTAATTTTTTTATACAAAGTCAATATTAAAAAACACGACAACAGCCACACGGCACCTTTGGAGGGACTAGGCCAAATATAGAATATAAGTGACTTAGAGAAACGGCACGATAACTATTTATATCGCATCATCATACCTCTATTCCTGATTAGCTAATAATAGCTTATGAACCAGCACAGCTAATTTAACCTAGAACCCTTTAATTTTAGATCGTCATATGACTCGAAATCTCACTACATTTTTATATGCTATCATTGAATAGACGAATCTCTTAATAACATGCTTCCATTTATTTTCTGGCTTGACAAAATATAACAAATAATCGTAACAACTTATTGCTATATGGCTGGACACAAAATGTTGAAGTCTACATATTATCGTATATCTTGACAACAAAAAATAGCAAAATATTTACATTTTAATCAATTTACATGCGTGCTATTTTTTTTTTGTTAAAAATGTATAATTTTTTTGGTGACATTTGCGGAGAATTTAATATGTACCAATAGGCTTAAAATGTAGCAATATTGGCAAGGTAAATAATATAAATGATACAATATAGCAATATTGGCAAGGTAAATTAATATAAATTAATATTTGTGCCGCTGGACCAAAGATAAGCAAATAATTGTCAGTAAGACACGCTATGCTAAACCTGGATATTCGTGAAAAGTGTGCGTATTTTGTAGTTATTTCAAAGACGAATGTTTAGCAATTATCAGACTGGTAAATTAATTGTGTCCATGCATTTTAGTCATTACTTATTTTTATTTTCTCGTTTTCCAGCGAAATAAGCAAAAATCAATGTTTTAGGGAAAATATTAATTATGAGGGATACAGTATATTTTCTTGAATCGGGAGTTCTTTTATTTGAAGTCAACTTGGTAACTTTTTAAGTAATTCATCTATGGCAAAAAAAAAGATTGTTTCTGGTCAGCGCGCGCATCACTTCAATACCTCCGCGTCTGTCTTATTCTCCAGCCCCTGCATTCCGCAGACCTGTGGGGAAACACAAAAGTAACGCATCCCTACTTCAGTGTGAAGACAACTACAGAGCCAATGATGAACAAGCAAATGCCATCTGCCCCATATACACATTTACTTTAAAGTACTAAATAAAAAGAACAGTAACTGTCATAAATAGTAGATTGAGTGATAGGTTTATTAAGAACAAAAGGAAATCCCGTCGTCGCACGAATTTAGACAAACTGTCCTGACCAGAAACAATGTTTTTAGCCTAAAACAAACACTTCTTTGTGTATTTCGAAAACGAAAAGATAAAAGATGGCTAAAAGGGAGATACATTGAAAAGACTATTAGTTTACTACTCTTTTCTCTTTTGACCGTAGGGTGGTATTTGCCAGCAATATTACCCTGATAAACCATATGGCTGTGCCTCAACCAAACCTGGAATGTTGATGTGTATAGGAGCTGGTGACATTTGTGATGGCCTCTATTATTGTGGAGATGGTGCCGATGAGGAAGACTGTGGTACGCTAAAGTATAATCTATATTACAGATCTCGAAATCAGTGTATTTGACGATACTATCCATCTGTTTTTATTTTTTCACAATCTCTCAAATTGTCAATTGAACGAATTCATTTGAAACTTTTAGTTTCCATAGTTTTTAATATAACCATTAAAGCATATCATGTTACCCAGCCTGAAACGTGCGTTTGAATCTACCAAATTTAAAGTAACTTGGTTAGTGCCTGTATAATGCATAATAAGTTTTATTTTAAGATACAAAATGTGTCGACATAGAAATATTTCAGTATAATTTTCCCTGTGGAAGTACACTGGAACAAGTATTGACATTGTAAGCGAAGTGCCAAGTGATGCATACAACAAAATATATTGTAAACTATGAACAACACAACAAGTATGTATGTATGTATGTATGTATGTATGTATGTATGTATGCATGTGTGTTTGTATGTATGTATGTATGTATGTATGTATGTATGTATGTATGTATGTATGTATGTATGTATGTGCGTACGTATGTATATGTATGCTCGTCTCCCTGCTGTGTGTCTCTGAAGTTCACGGTTGCCTATGTTCTATCAATTCAGATTACAGTGCGGAATATGGCACTGGAGATGGTTCGTGTAAAGCATCCGATAACACCAAAGTTGGAGATGATGCCCAGGCATTCCAAGATCAGATGGTAGCGGCTCACAACTACTTCCGATGTCTCCATGACTCACCAGATGTTACCTGGTCTACGGCTATGCAGCAAAAGGCACAAACAGCTATTGACTACAGTGCTTCACTTGGTGTTTTGACTCATTCGAATTATGGAGAAAATTTGGCAAGGGTTCAAATACCGATATCTTCCACAACAGGTAAAATGGACATTGATGTCGTCATGTGTTCACGTACTAGCCCACTTATGTGACATTGGGACATCGACGTTATTTGCCTTTTTTGAGGTGTTGTGCATATAGGGTCTTGTTTGTCATAATAATCAACTTGCGCAAATTGAGGTTGTACAATCAAAGTTGTACCCGTTCACACAGAAAATATGGGATTCATTGTCTGGTCGATTTACATCATCGCAACGACTGGTCATTCAAATTAAGCCGATTTATACAATAACGTGAGATTTCATCTTTTTAACTGGCAAACCGACCAAACAAAAAATGTAATGACAACTTTTTCATTCTATTTCTGTTGTGTGTTTTATGTTCTGTATAAGCTGTGTTATCTCTTACTATTAGCTTACTCTATGAAATGTACAATTTTGTAAATTTATGAAATGTATTAAAGGGGCACGTATAATTGTGTTGCGTATCTTGCAATATTGTACTTACTGAAGCATACTTAACCACCATTTGTAATTGACTTGTCTTAAACTTGGTATTTTAGATAAAACTTATAAAAAAAGATCCGATGACATCATTTATTATACGTACTAGAAATTGTTCAGGAAACCCCAACTATCGAATTAACTATTCTAACAATGTTAGAATAGTATCAACGTATATATTATCCTGTCAACCTCCTTTTTGAAATGAACATATTTTATTTCTCTTGTTTTATCTCTAGTGAATAAACAATTTAACTCATTACAATTCAATTCAATTCATTTTAATTCAATTCTTTACAACACAATTCAATTCAATTCAATCCAATTCAATTCAATTTAATTCAATTCAATTCAAATCAATTCAATTCACAATATACACATTATACTATTACTCGGGTGTAGTTTATTGAAGTATTTTTCAATTGAGTAAAAGCTAATAAACTGATCATATCATGCCACTTGAAAGGCGTAAACAATTTGTGAATTGCACATCATTTCTGTTCAACTAATTGATGTGTATATAATTTCAGGTTATGGCCTGGTAAGAATGTGGTACAGTGAGATTGCCGATTACAACTATGAGGATTATAAGGCTAGTACGGGAACAGTCGGTAAGTCAACTTTTACAGGTTTTAATTAATCTCTGCCATCAAAACAATGACGTCATTTCAATCAAATACTATTCAAATGCTGAAGACAGCAAACAGTTGAAACTATGATTCGCCTACCCTGTATTCGTGTACCTAACGAAACTGTTTTAATTTATTCAATAGGCCATTTCACTCAAGTAGTATGGGCTGAAAGTGTGGAAGTTGGATGTGCCTATGCTGTTGATATCAATGGCGACACCCAGATAGCCTGCGAGTATGATCCTCCTGGTAATTTAAACACCCTCGATGCTCATCTCGCCAACGTCAAAAAGCCAATTTAACGGAATTCTACCTGGAGATGTTTCTCATACGTTTTAAATATGTAGCCGTACAATATTAGTCATCCGATGTCAAAATAGTATATTATTCTACTTATTGCAAGTAGTAAATATTGTTAGAATTTCGATTAGTTGTAGAATAAATAAATATCAAAATTCGAAATTGGTTCCCGAGCACTCTTTTTTCTCTGTATGTTAACAGACAACAGTTGCAATACAACCCATTGCAGGTTTGTGTTCACTGATTGTTTGATACGGTCACACAGAAACAAATAAGTCGACTGAATGAATACAGGTCCTTGCTATGTTTTGTACATACGGAATTGACTAATATGCCACCATGCAGACATCAACTCATTGGCGCCCATGTGTCTGTGTCTAGTTGCAGTATGTTTACGTGGTTGACATCATGTAGACTAAATATAGCAAGATATTGCAATTTTGCTATCTTAAAATATAGTGTGTATTTTCTTGTTGGTTTTTGTATCAAACAGAGCCGGTAAACAGTAACTAGCGAGTATGTAAATCAAATTGTGGGTGACATGTAGAGATATGGTTTGGGAGAATTATCTTCATTGTAATATGGAATATTATCATAAACTTGCACAGCCTGTGTAACAGCACACTGGTGTGGTATGCTGACGGAGTTCAGCTTTAGAACGGCAATGGGACAAATCACCCTTTTCTAGTGACACGCGCTGTTCTCTAGACCTTCCGACTTCTCAATAAGTATTGCAAATTAGATTTCTTGGTTGGATATACACGGTTGGATATACATACATGCATACATACACTGCCATACACATGTATTGGGTATGAATATGATATAAACATAAAACTCCCTAACAACAAAAAAGTTAACACACTCATCAACGATTTTAAAGATAATATAAATGTTACCAACCTCTGCGAAACTACCTGCAGTGAATGTGATGTGTATGTCAAAACTTAACTTTTACTACCCAAATCTACATTACACAGACAAGAATCTAAAGGAAATAGAAGACATAAACGTAGGCTATGCTAGGCATTGACTCGAGCTGAACTCATCGTCACCGAGACCGTTCTTTTTCACATCAAAGTCATTAGGAGGACTGAGGTTAATTAATCCACATATTATGTTCTACTCCAAACACCTGTCATTCTGTTTACCGCTTCTTAACAATGATGACCCAAACGTGTATCAAGCAGCCCGTGGATCACTATTGTTACGTATTCAAATACGGAAAGCTTCCCTATAACGATACCAATAACGTTGCAGGATTTGCCCTTAACGACAGAAGCAACCTTGTAAAACACTTCAGGGTAAATTGGCCAAAATCACAATGGGTCAATTTACTTGAATGTGTAAACGGGTAAACCTGTCTTTTGCTAAAGCAGGTGTCATATATATTTGGGAATTGCACATCGACAGAGAGTTTTCATTAACATTCAGATTAGCTAGTTCTTTCTACCCTACATACAAACATCACAGTTTACAACAACAAGCAGCAGATCTAAAGGCAGTGTCGTCACAGGGGCGAGTACTTCGGGAAGTGGGAGAGATCAACCCCTCCATATTACCGGCGCCGCCTACCTGAATAATCAAAATACCGACGGCAAACTAAGATCCTTTGTAGCGAGAGGACGGTTACAACTACTCCAGTGTGAAAGCCTCTTGTCCCTGTACTACCCAACTACATATACAAAATAATGCACACAAAATGTCGACATTCATCTAAAACAGCATCCCGAATACTCAATGGTTTGACACAATTCCAGAAAGTGTATCAACTGAAATAACTGAATAGTCAATATAATCTGTAAGAAAATCAAAGATGGTAATGCTGATAATGAAACATACACACACCAACACACACATCCGGACATTGTTGTCATTGACAAACAGAACAAAAAGACTTGGTTGATAGAAATCGCCATTCCATTCAATGCACACATTTCGAAATGTTATGTCACTAATTTTGAGAAATACTTCAAACTTCCACTGGAAATAAACCACTGTGGGTTTCGTACTGTAGTTATCATATTAATATTAGGAAGCTTTGGCAATATTCACTATACATTTGATAGCGGGGTTGAATAAGACTAATGGTTAATTTACAGCAAAATATTGCTGAATTAGTTCTATAATTGGTTCTAGTAATATCTGGATAAAGATATGCAAGCATTATAACGACTAACACACACTATTTGGCTTGGTGAGGTGGATAACATGTTCAAATGCAATTTGCAAAGAGTTCCTGTTAGATGAAGTGTGAACTCAATAATACTGTATATGTACATGCGTATTTCGGATATAAAATAATTTGATATGTGTGTGTGTGTATGTATGTATGTATGTATGTATGTATGTATGTATGTATGTATGTATGTATGTATGTATGGTACTATTTCACTATTGACGTTAAAGTGTCCGAGATAGCAATCTCTTCTGTTATGCAAATTAGTACCATCGTATAAAACTGAATTTATAATTCCATAATATGTGTTGTCGTGGCCTTTGGCAATGTCAAATGTATGTATGGACAGTATGGTATGCATTAAACTCAAAGGTACATGGTACACGTACCAATTTATTTATATATACAGTTTTGTATGTCTGTCTGTATGTATGTATGTATGTATGTATGTATGTATGTATGTATGTATGTCTGTCTGTCTGTCTTTCTGTGTGTATGTGTCTGTCTGTCCGTCTGCCTGCCTTCCTGTCTATCTATCTGTCTGTCTGTCTGTCTGCCTGTCTGTCTATCTGTTGTTTGTCTGTCTGTCTGTCTGTCTGTATGTCTGTCTGTCTGTCTGTCTGTTTGTTTGTTTGTCTGTAATGTGTCTGCATTATGTTTTCAGATCATTCTTCTGATATTACATTTATTTCGTGAACATTATAGAGTAGATAGTACAAAAATAAACTATGTAGCAGGATTCTCAAACCTACTACGCACTATCAAATATCAGTCTTTGCTCTCACATATTAATTACCATCTTCTAAAAAGAGGTATACACACGTACTTGTCTATCATGCATCACCTTGTGCCAATTTATTTAAGCGGAATGTATGACATGCTTCCTTAGAATTGAAGGGTACATGAATCTGTATGTTTACTGTAAGCATACATTGACAGGGGTTAATATATTAGCGATGTATACATACGAAATGTCAATATGTCATCTATAAAGAAGAGGATGTTTTCCAATGTTTAAAACAAGCGAGCTCTCTAAATCTCAAAAACAGATGAAAATGCTTTATTAAATGTCAATTTCTTCTTAATATTTCAAAGAGTATAAACATCGCAAGGGTCCTTACAAATATTGAACTTTTATATTGGCAACACTACTTTCGAATATTGTTTACTTTACACGGTATCGCCATAGCAACTAATATTAGTTCCATTATAGCACCTTGACAGTAAAAGGCAAATGGAGAGCTCGAGAGGACGATACATGCTTCATTATTATTATTAGAAGTGACGAACATATATAATGACAAACTTACATTCCAACAAAACACCCATGATGTATATGCTACACCCAATCTGTGAAATTGCCCAATTCATGAAATGGGTAGGTAACTTTGCCCAGTTCATGAAATAGTCAATCGTGTTGCCCAGGTTATGAAGTGGGTATGGTAAGATATGCCCTGTACATGAAATGAGCATCTTTTATAGGACAAATACAACACAGAATAAGAATCAAACAACTTTATTATCATGTATTTACAAACTCATTACTTCACAATTCTTATTTTATAATAAGTCAGTGTAGCCTGTGATTTTAATAGAGTTCGATAATCAACACCCCAGTTCAAAACTCTTGCCCCAAAAAATTAATTTCGCCATTTTAGATCGTAATCTATACTCTCAATTGCATAAGGTAGACCATTTCATGAACTGGGCAAAGTTACATTGCACATTTCATGAATTGGGTAGTTTCAGGGATTGGGTGTAACATATATAAGAAAAGCCAACAGCAAATGTACGTATTGCGTTTACTAAGATCACTCAATATTAGACCAGATATACTAAAAGCATTCTACTCAAGCCACACTGAGAGTGTAGTTACCTTTTCATGTTAATCTGGTTTAGAGGGTTGACTGTTTCAAATGTTTCCAAATTGCAGACAGTTGTTAAGATCTGTACTAAAATATGTGTAACTGAATGTACAAGCCTGAAATCATTATATGGAAATCGAACATTTGTTAGAGTTAACCAGAAGAGTGTAACAAGTAAAGGAAGAGTATGTCTGTTTTAATGTGTGAAGTGTTCTTCCATCGCAAATTAAAACATAATGATTGAACTACCCATCAAATTCAAACATTTCAAAATAGGACGACCCCCCTCCACTACCTATTTCACAATCATTGTGAATCCCACCCCCACCCCACTCCCATCAAACCACTCCACCCACCCCTCGTCTGGAGGAACTGATTAGTTTCGTAATTAAATATTACATATGTATACATTAAGAAACCACCAACAGGAAACGAAATATTGACGGACACATGCGAAATGTCAATATATCATATATCAAAGTTATACAGGAAAATGTGTTTGTCAATATTCAAACCAATCTCCTACATTTCAAATACAATATTTTATTAAAGGCAAACATTGGACTTATTACTTTGCATGTATTACTTTCAATGTCAAACTTGATAAGTGTATTATACTGTTTACATTAATTAGGGAAGCATTTCTATTCTCGCACGTCTTCTCTTGTTACACTCTAGACTTTAAAAACTGTCACGTTTCGAGTAACTCATTTAGTGTCTAAATTTGCTGTAACATACAATGAAAATCTCTAAACCTGACAAACAAACGTCATATGGCGTGTCAAAAATGTTATCAACATTGCTTCTTTTATCGTCTGGCGTGACATGCAGCTTTCCTCTTTGATACAACCACTTGCATTGGAAACCAACTGGAAACTGTATATGCCACACTTCTATAGCAAGATAGCATTTTTGCTACATTTAGTTAAGACGAAATCAACCATTTAAATGTATTGCAACTCAATGCAGACATTAGGGCGCCAATGTTTTTCTTAGTATCAAACACCTATAATGAAGGACGCGTAAATGTCATTGCGGTGTTAATGTCTGTATGGCAGCATGTTCATTTAGACAAACTGTAGCAAGAAACTGCCCTCATTCAATCTTGCTATCTTCAAGTTAAGTGTAGCATGTCCAGTTTTTTTATTGGTTTCTGCATGGTTGTATCAAACAGAAAAGCTGCACGTTATTGTATAATATACACTGTTCACTATACAATTTATTTTGCCGACACTTTATAGTGAGGTACAATTATCAGTTGCATGTACATTTACAATGGCAACATGATGTGAAGGTAATCCGAACATTTGGCGCGCTAACTATGTTTTCGAGATGTGGTCATTTGATTAAAATGTAGCAATTGTATGTCAATTCTTGTCATGCCAGACGATAAGTGTGGAAATGTGTATTTATTGATAAATTATTGAGTTTTTATTAGTCAGCACGATAACGCTTACGTCTCAAAAAACTCTGTTACGAATTAAGTAAAACTAAATAAATAAAGTCACTAATGATAGAGCCCAAGCATTCAATTCACAATTATATTATATTATTTTTTCGTACAGTAACATGAACACAAATCTAACATCATTGTTGATGATTCGAACCCAGAACTGTTTATTTATATTCAAAGGGTGATAAAATGTAACAGTGTATGTATGTGAGTGCCTGCAATGAGTGTCTGAGTTTATTTGTGTAAGTCGTAAAAATGTTGTGTGAGATGTTAAAAACACCGTGCCCCCTAGTTGAAACTGTATACTCTCCCTGGTTTACTTTCATGACGGTAGTTATTCAAGTAGGGGAGGGCCTGGAGAGGGGTGCCAATTGTGTAGAGAAACTGGAAAAGAGGAGAAAAAAGAGAGACAGAGAAACGTGAAGAAGATTTTTTTAATCGACCTACCGACCCATAGTTGCCATGAAAAAAGTAATGAGAAACATTAAAACAAACAGGGTGACCCTAATGAAAGTGACAGGGTCAATGGTTCACATATGCCGGGCTGTTTTCAAGCACGTAAAATGTTTGAAAATAGAATCATTTGCGGGTATGTAAATTAAATTTGCACCGATATGTAAAACAACAACTTGTAAAGGAGCTTTTAGACCCACTTGTATATACTAGTTCATTCAAACTGACCTCGTCACTGCAATATGACTATGACATAAATGATTTGTATGACTGTGTACACAGGCTAAGGGTAGATAGCCGCTATAAAAAATAGTAACAGATATGTAACTATACAAATGGCAATAAAGACCTGTTCTATATACATAGAAGGTGTAGGAAATGTACGCACTTTATCATTTAAGAACAAACCATGGAAAAACTACGACATTTCAAGTAAAGACGGACAAATTGCATGCGACATACATGTAAGCACGTCAATTTCTCTTTGTCTGCCTACGATATGTAACTAAATGTACAAGCCTGAAATCATTATATGGAAATCGAACACTTGTTAAATTAAAGTCACAAAATGTACCAATGACCCTTCCAACGCATTAGCTCAGTATTTTGAGATGCTTCCCTTGGGCCACAGTTATAACATTTTATCCTTGAGAACGCTTCGTGCTCGGCTCAATTATGTACCCTCTACTACTATACCATCAGAATACTTTTTTTTTTAATTTTTGTGCGGGGAATTCCTCCCAGCGTTTTTCTGTTATGCAGACAAATACACACAGACAAAGAAACAAAGAAACAAACAAACAAACACAAATGCTATAGATCCATTCGGGTTTGGGACTACGTGACAGGGCTATATTGCACGCTCTATATCACGTTGCTGTGGAACGGTCAAGGCCTTCTCAGTCAGTCCACAGGCTATCTCAGAGTCACCCAGGTCCGGCAAACATAGCACCTGCAGGCTCCGTGTGAGTAATCGTCCCAGACTGTTCGAGTCATTACTCCAGGAGTCCCCCCAAATTCGCACTCGTCTTGTGAGTGAGACACGGCTGAGTGATACAGCCTACCCATCGAGTCTGTAGAACACTCACCCTGGGTTTGGGTCGGTCACAGAAAAATCCCCTGTTTCCAGTGGGATTCGAACGAGTGACCTCCCGACTGCTAATCATGTGCGCTAACCACTACGCTCCAGGGAGCCGGTTACCATCAGAATACTTAACCAGAGAATGTAAGAAGTAAAGGAAGAGTATGTCTGTTTTAATGTGTGAAATGTTCTTCCATCGCTATTTAAAACATAATTGAACTACTCATCAAATTCAAACATTTCAAAATAGGACGACCCCCCACTACCTATTTCAAACCATTGTGAATCCCACCCCCACCCCCATCAAACCACTCCACCCACCCTTCGTCTGGAGGAACTGACTAGTTTCGTAATTAAATATTACATACGTATACATTAAGAAACCACCAACAGGAAACGAAATATTGACGGACACATGCGAAATGTCAATAGATCATATATCATATAGATGTAAAGGAAAATGTGTTTGTCAATATTCAAACCAATCTCCTACATTTCAAATACAACATTTTATTAACGACTTAATTAAATGCCATTTCCTTTAATAGTTTAAGGTAAGGTATACATCACACCAGTTTATACAAACATTGGACTTATTACTTTGCATGTATTACTTTCAATGTCAAACTTGATAAGTGTATTATACTATTTACATTAATTAGGGAAACATTTCTATTCTCGCACGTCTTCTCTTGTTACACTCTAAACTTTAAAAACTGTCACGTTTCGAGTAATTCATTTAGTGTCTAAATTTGCTGTAACATACAATAAAAATCTCTAAACCTGAAAAAAAAAACGTCATATGGCGTGTCAAAAATCTTATCAACATTGCTTCTTTTTATCGTCTGGCGTGACATGCAGCTTTCCTCTTTGATACAACCACTTGGAAACCAACTAGAAACTGTAGATGCCACACTTCTATAGCAAGATAGCATTTTTGCTACATTTATTTAAGACGAAATAAAGCATTTAAATGCATTGCTACTCCATGCAGACATTTTGGCGCCAGTGTTTTTTCTTTGTATCAAACACCTATAATAAAGCACACGTAAATGTCATTGCGATGTTAATGTCTACTGCAGCATGTTCATTTAGACAAACTGTAGCAAGAAACTGCCCTCATTCAATCTTGGTATCATAAAGTGTAGCATGTCCAGTTTCTTATTTGTTTCTGCATGGCTGTATCAAACAGAAAAGCTGCACGGTATTGTATAATACACTGTTCACCATACACTTTATTTTGCCGACACTTAGTGAGGTACCATTATCAGTTGCATGTACATTTACAATGGCAACATGATGTGGAGATAATCCTAAGGGACCGGACAGAATTTACGGCAGGGGGGGGGGCCTGGGGAGAAATTATCTCTGACTTGGTTTTTTTCCTGCCCCCCCCCCCATCCACTGTGACCAAAATTTCACAGCCCCCCCCCCCTTTCAAAAGTATAAAAATTTCATGCCCCCCCCCCAAAAAAAAAGAAAAAAAAAGTGCACAATATCCTGCCCCCTACAATAACTAAAAAGAGTACAATTTTTTTGTTACTGTAGCACAACTGTAATATTTCTTTTGGTACTACTATTATGTTACTATTTCAGCCCAAACAACTTAGTAGTTGTAGAGGAAGTTTTTTGGAAAACAAAACAAAATAAAACATTTTGACCATACATGTAATCATACACATGTGGTATAATCTTGTTTATTTCCCAACTAGACACCATAAGTAGTCATCACTTAATACCAAGGCATTTGATGTGGTGGTTTTAACTGTCATTCACTGATACATACACAGAAACACAGACACAGAGTAAATACACATTCACATGCGGGATTTGTGAAAAACTGTAGTGGGGACATTTGTGGGGAGTATCTAAGGACATCACATCACCTACATAGTGATGAAAAAACACTTAACACCACGCAGACATCTAAATGCTTTACAGTATTTAGTACAGATAGATGCATTTGATGATGCTGAGGAGGGAAATAGTTTAATTTCACTGGTTTTAGATAGAAAGAAAGACAAGTCTTGCCTCACATCTTCAGACTCTAGTGAGTCTGAGAGTGAAACTCAAGAATAGTGTCAAGGAAAGAAATAAAACACCTATCTAAATTAATCTGGCCAGACGTTTTTGTATTTACATTTTTCACCAAAAGGTCACTTTTTAATCACATAAATTACAGGTCCTATGCTAGTATATTACCATATATATATATATATATATATATATATATATATATATATATATATATATATATATATATATATATATAGCATAGGACCTGTAATTTATGTGATATATATATATATATATATATATATATATATATATATATATATATATATATATATATATATATATATATATATATACATATGTATCCTTGATGGTAATTACACACTGAATGTGTTTCCACAGTGCTAAAATGTATGTATGTATGTATGTATGTATACATATGTGTAAGTGTGTGTGTGTGTGTGTGTGTGTGTGAACAACTTGGAGTATATAAGAGTAATTCAGGGTGTATCAAATTAATCTTGAGTAGTGTTTTTATGCTTCACTAAATAGGTACATACAAACGTACACACTTCCATTTTAATACATAAATGAAAGTGTAGACATTCAATATTAAAGGCGATATCAAGTGCTATCTCATGCAATGCTAAATTTTCTAACATATTAATTTTTTTCAATGACAAAATATTTCGCGCCCCCCCCTTTCAAACCATGAGAATTTTCATGCCCCCCCCCCTTCAAGCCTCCCATTTTTTTCATGGCCCCCCAATTTCTCCCCAGGCCCCCCCCTGCCGTAAATTCTGTCCGGTCCCTAACATTTGGCGCGCTATTAAACTATGTTTTCGAGGTGTGGTCATTTGATTAAAATGTAGCAATTGTATTTCAATTCTTGTCATGCCAGACGATAATGTGAAACTGTTTATGTATTAATAAATTATTGAGTTTTTATTAGTCAGCATGATAACGCTTACGTCTCAAAAAACTCAGATTTTCTGTTACGAATTAAGTAAAACTAAATAAAAAACTAAATAAAAGTCACTAATGATAGAGCCCAAGAGTTTATTTATATTCCAAAGGTGATAAAATGTAACAGTGTATGTGAGTGCCTGCAATGAGTGTCTGAGTTTATTTGTGTAAGTCGTAAATATGTTGTGTGAGATGTTAAAAACACCGTGGCCCGTGGGGCCCCCCCCAATTGTAACGGTATGGTCTCTCTGGTTTACTTTCATGATTGTAGTTATTCAAGTAGGGGAGGGCCTGGAGAGGGGTACCAATTGTGTAGAGAAACGTGAAAAGAGGAGAAATAGGAGAGACAGAGAAACGTGAAGAAGATTTTTTTAATCGACCTACCGACCCATAGTTGCCATGAAAAAAGTAATGAGAAACATTAAAACAAACAGGGTGACCCTACTGAAAGTGACAGGGTAAATGGTTCACATATGCCGGGCTGTTTTCAAGCACATAAAGTTTTTGTCTGCCTACCATATGTTTATCTGTCTATCAATCTGTTTGTCTCTTTCTGTCTGTTCATTCGTCCGTCCGTCCCCTCCCTCCCCACCTATGTATGTATGTATGTATGTATGTATGTATGTATGTATGTATGTATGTATGTATGCATGCATGCATGCATGCATGTATGCATGTATGTATGTATGTATGTATGTATGTATGTATGTATGTATGTATGTATGTATGTATGTATGTATGTGTGTATGTATGTATGTATGTATGTATGTATGTATGTATGTATGTATCTATGTATGTATGTATGTACGTATGTGTGTATGTCTGTCTGTGTGCCTGTCTATCTATACGTCTGCCTGCATGCCCGCCTTCCTTCCTGTCTGTCTGTCTGTCTGTCTGTCTGTCTGTGTCTCAATATGTCTCTCTATACCATGTAGAATAGTGTTATATATATATATATATACATGTATGCATACATACATACACATATATATATATATATATATATATATATATATATATATACACATATATATAAATATATATATATATATTTAACAAAATAATATACAATATATATATATATCCCATCGAGTCATATATATATATATACACATATATATAAATATATATATATATATTTAACAAAATAATATACAATATATATATATATCCCATCGAGTCATATATATATATATATATATATATATATATATATATATATATATATATATATATATATATATATATATACATATATATATATATATATATATATATTTAACAAAATAATATACAATATATATATATATATATCCCATCGAGTCAAGGTTTCAAAGTACCAGCTTTAATCCTAGTCTTGCCGTGGCATTATTGTACCTGATTGTTCGAGCGGAAAATCAACAGAGATTAAATTGGGACGAGTTAGCATTTGATGGTACGTATTCGAATTCGCTTACTTCATTAGCGTAGAGAAAACCCAACTACGTCAAATGACAACTGATTTTCCATGAACATGTAAAGACAAGACTCTGACTGTCATGGATAACTAAAGGCGTTTATATACGTTTAAACTGGTTAACTGTGACCTGGTGATTGATATGCGATGCGTAGATAGTTTGAGTGCATATGAAGCTATATACTCAAGTATCAAAACAAATCCCAGCTGATACAGGTTCTATTGTGATCCTGTAATTCACTGGGCAGGGCTTATTTAAATAAGCAAACACTGTTCGGTAGAAACTGTCATACTCCAGAACTTTTGATCCTGGTTGAATTGTTTTAAACGTTTTTTGTTGAGAGCACTGAATCAAGTTGGAGTAAGAATGTAAATATTTTTATTTTGTGAATATGTGTGGTTGGGCTTGGGCAGAGTATCCAACAAATATAGTAAGGTAACGAGGATTGTTTCTTTTAAACACAACGGCAGATTCACACACACGTGCGAATTAATAATGAATTTACAAGTTGCTCTGTTCAACAGTAAAGATGTATTCAACGAAAACGAAATTATATTGAATGTAGCTCTAAGCATGTCTCAGGCTGTGCTAAAACTACCCACTAACCGTGATTCTTTCGTATTAATCACAAGTTGGGAGGGAAAAATTACACTTGTGATGAATAAGAAAAACCGGCTGTTAGTAGATAGTTTTAGCACACAGCTGGACACATGCGTAGAGCTACAATCGATAGAATGTCGTTGTACATTTGTAATACATATGATCCAAACAGGCAAAGTTATTAAGAAGAGATAAATGCTACACTGAATAGTCTACAACGATGTTCGACCAACTGTATCTCTTATTAGTCTGTCTCTAGCTAGGCTAAAACTACTACTAAAACTACCTACTAGAAACAAGTTTCTCTATTGATCACATTCACCCCAGATGTTTAATCAGTGTACATTTCACCACTTGAGTTTTAAATAGAATCTTAAGGACAGAAGCACTGAGGGATATCTAATCTGGTATAACAAACAAAGTTGCAATGTTGTATTGTGTTCTAGTTGCTAATTTAACATCAAAAGTTGGAGTTGTTTGTTTATTAGTCTGAGTGAAGTGAGAGAGTGTCTGTGTGTCATATTATCTGTGTAGTGACTAACCAGCCCTGGTCTTATCAACAAGTTGTTTATAATTAAACATCAAGGAGTGAAATTCATGTAAATGAAATGAACCTACATGCCACATGTCATGCAGCCTTTAAACTAAAACGTTAATACGAGTGTCTGCGTCTAGTAGCAGTATAAAATAAATGATTCCACAGTAGACACATTGTAGCAAAAATTTTGCTATCTTTAATAGTGTAGATTATGCACTTTCTGGTTTCTGCATGGCTGTACCAATGAGAACCAGTGAACGGTAAGTTCAAACTGACTGTAAATAAAATCATCCTGGTTGACAGTTTCAATATTCCTAATGTGTAGTTAAGTACGTAAGTCGGTATCACATGTTTACAAGGTCAATTCAATCCTGACCTGCAAACAATACCCGATGGTTTTCATTATCAGCAACACTGAATTAGCACACACATGGTAGATGAAACCACATGCTGCAAACATATAAATATCAAACCTTTACACCATTGATTAAGCCTACTATGCCATGCACAAGACATATCAAACCTGTTCGAAACAAAAAATATAAGATTTTATACCCCGGTAGTTCTACACCACTCTCACATTTTCAGTCAGTTTCCAACACAAAATATAAAGGGTACAATTCGTTCATCTCACTTCATACAATAATTCACAAAACAACACATAATTAATTCCATCTCTTTTGATTTTTGTTTTCACTTTTTGAAATACACAGTTCATGTTAGTCTATTATTATCAAGCTCGACCAATATTTTAATATTAATATATATGTATGACTGTGGTGTAACCCAGGGGAACACTGTACAGAATCATGATATTACACAGTATATAACTAGATAAGAACAAATAATTACATTGCATGCCAGCAAAACGTAATGGTTACAAGCTGGCATGCAATGTAATTATTTTTTCTCAGTTCCTTCTTAGCTCGCTTTGCAATTATTACACTTAGAACTGACTTGTAGCGCGAGAGTGGCCCTCACACTTGGAAGCACTAACCCATTACTGCAGCTATAAGCGCTTATAAATAAAGTATCCGCATTACAATCTCTATCCTACCAGGTCTCCAAGTAAACATTTGTCCATCTGTTAATGATCCGAAATAAAAAGAAATATTAGGAAGGCCTTAAAGTTTCGATACTTGAATATTGGTATAATGTTTATCAAACTGACAAGGAAATTTACTCTGAAACGTATCATGATGCACTTAGAAGTTTATATCAGTATCCCAAAAAAATATGTATATTATGTGACATTGTTCTAATTGCAAATTCATAATTAAGAGAGAGAGAGAGAGAGAGAGAGAGAGAGAGAGAGAGAGAGAGAGAGAGAGAGAGAGAGAGAGAGAGAGAGAGAGAGAGAGAGAGAGAGAGAGAGAGAGAGAGAGGGAGAGAGAGATAGAGAGAGGGGGGAGAGGGAGAGAGAGGGGGGAGAGAGAGAGATAGAGAGAGAGGAGAGAGAGAGAGAGAGAGAGAGAGAGAGAGAGAGAGAGAGAGAGAGAGAGAGAGAGAGAGAGAGAGAGAGAGGGGGGGGGGGGAGGTAAGCAACATACATGCACGATAAACAGAGCTCGTGTTTAACTGAAATAGCAAGTCTCTTCAACTCAACGTTCTGAACCTAACTAAAGAAGAACAGATGGTGGTTTTTTACGCATATGAAGAGCATTTAAACGAAATTGAATGTCGATAAATTTATTAATGTCATACTCTACAAAATAGAAAATAATTTGTCAGGGTAGAATAAATATACTTGCCAACCTTATGTTGTTCTTCGCATTGTTTGTTAGCTTTATGGAACATTTCTATGAATTCAATGAAAGTATAAAAGATGAAATAAAATTGATAGACTGTGGTGATGCGTTTCGTCAATTTCAAAAATCAAAAATAGCCTACCAGATGTTCTCATTGTCAAGTATATTCGAACATTTAGTATTAACAATTGAATGATATGTTAATTGTCCAACATTTGTTTTTTTAGGCGAATGTAGTGCCATATGGACTAATTTTCTTAACGTATTAATTCAGAGTTGACTAGGCAAGGTCAGGAGAGATCTCAGTCAAAGTCGAGATAGAATCGCAGCTGATCAGAAGTGGACATAGCAATTGTGGTGAAGATAGAGACAGACAGACAGACAGACAGACAGACAGGCAGACAGACAGACAGACAGAGACAGACATAGATTGACAGACAGAGATTGACAGACAGACAGACAGACAGACAGACAGACAGACAGACAGACAGACAGAGACAGACAGACAGAGACAGACAGAGACACAGACAGAGACAGAGACAGAGATTGACAGACAGAGATTGACAGACAGACAGACAGACAGACAGACAGACAGACAGACAGACAGACAGAGAGAGACAGAGACAGAGATTGACAGACAGACAGACAGACAGACAGACAGACAGACAGACAGAGGCCAAGAGTTAGATAAGAGATAGGGACAGATATAAACATATATGTACACACATAAATTTAGTTTGATTTCAATCTCGAATAGGTTATTGTCACGTTTAGTGTATCGCTAAACCAAGTCAAAGTCGATACGACCAAATGTATTTGTCAATTTAACAACAGGGCATCAGATGTTCAGTCGACAATAAAAGCGTTTTGCAGCTTGTTTACCAAATTATTAGGGCGTGGCAAAAATATTCATGGCATTGACACCTGTTCTCAAATAGGTATTGAAAACTATTGAAAAGTGTAAGTATTTTGATGGCATTGTGTACATCTGTGTGTATGACAAGTGCATAAGGTCATTACAACTGTCCTTCCCTAAATTGAGAAAAATGGGTGCCAGCTGTTGTCGGGGTCAGAAAAGTGATATGCGCTGGAAAATTGTCATAGCATCTGATTTGAATAGCAATTGGTTAGGAAATAACTTCTTTGTGGTCCGTTTGTGTTACTGATACCACGAGTTGTTTAACAGTAAAGGTCACATGGAACATGCGTGCATTGTTTCGTTGAACCCCGCGGTATATCGAACGTTTAGCTATTGACCTTAAGTATTTTTACACTGCAAAAGATTTCTCGCGGTATAACCTGTTTTTATAGGTTTCTATGTGATGTGTTTTCACAAGGCGTAACACATAAGTAATTTACAAGGCAGGCTTATCAAAAATAATAACTGTTTGGTTCCGGTTACCCAACCCCACTGGGTTTTTCACGGCCGACCCTAAACATGTTTTATGTATTCCAGAAAGAATAATAAAATCGAAAAAAAATTGAAGTCTCACGAGAAATCACGTGGATGCGGAAACTGACATCAACTTAAAAAAAAGACAATATAAAACTGTTCTTCCAATCTGTAATGGCCGCACATCAGACATAAACAACACACAGACCATTTGGAAAACAATGTAAAACCTAAACTAGATAGACACTCACACAGACAGACAGACAGACAGACAGAGAGACGGACGGACAGACAGACAGACAGACAGACAGACAGACAGACAGACAAAAAATATAATAAAATAAAATAAAAAATCTACCTACCCCACCTATTCGAAAATTTAGCGAACCACACGATATTTTCTTAAAGCCTAACCATAAATGCAGTATATATGAACAGTCTTCATCGTTTAGTTTATTCGATAATATAGGCCATACTAGACTTAAATGACTGGAATTTTAATATACCAAAAATAAAAATGGGGGGGGGGGTGCGAGATATAAACAACATAGATAATGTACTACATTCTAAACGATGCCAACATTGTTCACACAGTTGAAGTTTAAGATACACGGTATTTAACAAGTTTCCATGTGAATACTGTATAACTTGAAATTGAAAGCGCAGCTTTATTTTCTCTAAAATTCGCGCGCAGTACTCGAAATATTCGCGCATAGTACTCAAAATGTTCGCGCATAGTACTCAAAATGTTCGCGCATAGTATTCGAAATGTTCGCGCATAGTACGCGAAAATATTACTGAGTGTGAATAATGAGATTCGAGTTATACCTGCACTACTCTGCCGCTTATGCATCATTAACATTGATCGATTATTCATACTGATTTTGGGTCATTATTTTAGAAGAAGCGTTAAGTTTTCACAGAGGTTTTATTTATGAGAGGATACACGATTGAAAGTGATCATTGATACATGCAATTTTACTTTTTATGTTATTGTCATTCTTTAGGCGTAAAAAAATAATTATGTGGTTCAGATTATATTCAATGTTAAAATAGGTGGGGTATGTACATTTTCAAATAGTTTTTTTTTCATGTGTGAGTGTTTAGTTCAGGTTTTCCATTGTTTTCCAAATAGTATCTGTGTTGTTTATCTCTTCCTATCAGATGTATAGCCATTACAGATTGGAAAAATAGTTTTATATTGTCTTTTTAAGTTGATGTCAGTTTCCCCACCCACTATTTCTTGCGAGACTTCACACGATTTTCGCGAATTTATCATTATTTTTCTCGAACACGTAAACAAAAGTTTAGGGTCGGCGTGAAAGACTGGGTGGGGTCGGGTAACCGGAACCAAACAACTTTTTTTTTTAATTTGGCCTTAGTATAAATTATTGTCTAACAGAATATATGATCGAGCTCAGTAGCACCACATACACAAAAATAATGTATTGCTGTGTGTGTATAAATGAAACAATTCCATCAATGAATAATGGAGAAAATTAAACATTTTAAAGGCAAAACAATGCTTTAATGCTGAATGAAAAGTTTAGGAAAAATCACTTTTTACAACACACATATATAAAGAGCGCCAACAACGACCAAACGCTCAGTGTAACTGCGTATAGCCTGTCGCTAAATCTCACATAGAAGAAAGGCCTCATCAGTCTATCGCCTGGTGGCGCCGTCTAGGTAGCAGGACGTGATTTAGTGGCAATAAAAACGCAACGTATATACTGTACTTGAAAAATAACATTTTGACAACATTAATAAACTACGTTGAGAATCTATACATCCAATTTCGAGTTAATGATCTCAGGAGGCAAATACATTATTACAATGAAATTTGAGTTATTTGGCGAGGTGGTATTTATTTTCGTGACGGCATTTTGAGACTAGCTCTGATCTTTTGTCCAATAGTATATTATTTTAAGAATGGATTATACATTGCTTCTCATTCGAACACAGATTACTGAAAAAATGTAAGTCAAAGAAATTGTAATGAGGATCATTATTGTGTTTTGGTTTGGCAGTCACTTCATAAAATTACATATTGAATTTATTGACGATAGTGTATACATGGAAAATCCCTTTTTAGTCCCTTATGTCAAAATATATGAGAAATGACATTTTTAGGTTTCGAAATATGGATATCAATTATTGTTTATTTGTTGTTATGT
>NC_135557.1:9857959-9872959 GCF_964340395.1 Glandiceps talaboti | reverse complement strand
GTTTCATCAGCTATGGGGTAGAGTTACTTCTCAGGATACACATAACACCCCTTACTTCCGCGAGACAGTCAGTTCACGTACATTCAAAAAACAGAGACAGTGGTTGTTCGGCCAAAAATATCCACATGGAATTTTTACACCGTATTGTAATGGAAATTTAAAATAAGCAACATATATTGACATAAACAGTAAAAGATTTTCTTGTTCGCTCGCAATGTAAGGGAATAAAAACATTGTTTCCACACTTGACTGTACAATATTCACATTCGAAATTTGGATTTTAATCTATAAAAATAATTTTATCGTATGTAGCTTTCTCCTTGAAAATCAAACATCATTGTCGTAGACAATGTTGCTTTACATTAATAAATGTTTTATTTTTTTTTATTTTTTTTTTTTTATAAATAGCCAATCCTCATCCATATGGCCAGTTTAACAAATCTGGACCTCTTAATTTTTTCCAGACAATGATAACTATTGTTTTTATCAAATTAGCATGTCAAAGATTTGGCAATTTAATCTGAGCTAAAATCTAAAAATTAGGAGTAATTACATTTTGTGATTTTGTGTAAATGAATGTTTTCTATCACCAAAAATTGACGAACACAGATTATGTGTTTATGTTTATCGGTTTGTGTTTATATTTATTTATTTGTGTGTGTGTGTGATTGTTTGCTTGTTTGTGTGTTTTTTATGTGTTAGTTAGTTTGTATGTATGTATGTATGTATGTATGTATGTATGTATGTATGTGTTTGTTTGTTTGTCTATATGTGTCTGTCTGTCTGTTTGTTTGTTTGTTTATTTGTATGTTTGTTTGTTTGTTTGTTTGTCTGTCTGTCTGTTTGTTTGTTTGATTGTTTGTTTGTTTGTTTGTCTGTCTGTTTGTTTGTTTGATTCATTGGTTTCGCGTTCATATAAATCACAAATGGTGATTCCACACATTATTAATAATAATAAAATGAGCATGTCAAACACTCTTAAATCTTGTGAGATAATTGTCATTACTTTCAACAATTCATATCCATTCACTTTAAAGGATGGATACGCATTTTCTTGTCTTAGTCTAAACTGGGGGAGGGGTAAATAGAAGGCTGGTATAAATATGTGGTAATCTATATATGAAGCTCTGATTTAAAATGGTAGCAATCCGTCTGTTTGATGGTATTTTCTATAAACCCAGATCACAATATTAAAATACGGTCTAAGTCGGGTATGCTGTTTTTATCAAATTATTCAGAAATGATGGGGGGGGGGGGTGCACTAACTCCGACCAAAGTGGTTGGTGAGTGCATTGTCCCATCCCTTCTCAACTCAGTCTCTCCGATTCCGCCATAGACCGGGTCCAGGTTCTTTTTTAACTTGGAATATTCAAGGATTACATGTTCAAAGAGTCCATGTGTATCGGAAAAAGTCCAAAAGGTCGTTTCAAACAAATAACCAATCTCTCTCACTTATGGCATTTAGGACAGCTGTATGTTTTCACTTCGGGTCGATATATTTTAGGTACCACAGTTCCCGTTCCTCTGTAGTAGGTCGGTCACGAGGTTTTGTCACCGGTTGACGGCTTTGTCGTGTGTCAAGGTGTGCATTATAGCGATCGTCGTAAAACCGATCTGTAAGAACAGATTGTCGGCTAGGGAGTACTCCATCATCTAAATCCATGCTTCTTACTTTACGAGCATCAGGCCAATCACCCTTAGGTCGATGATTAAAATCGCCGTTTTGAGGCGGCTTCGCTGATTTCCTTCGTTCGGCCTCGTCCGACTTTCTCAGCGAGCCAATTTTTATTCTCCGGGCAGCTTCTACAGCATCGCTGATTGGTATAAAACGAACTTTGACCTGAATCGTACGCTTCACCTCAATCTCTGTCACCGCTTTCAAGTAACCAACTGTGTTGTCAACCGCTAACAAAAAACCAATGTCGTTGCTATTCATCTGCAGGGACTCAGCACGCTTTAATTCCCTCTCTAGTTGTCCAAGCCTGTCATTCAACTCCTTTCTTTTGTGTTCATCATCTCTATAGTTAGCCTGCTTACACTTTTCAACTTCTTTCAAAAGAGTTTCACTATTACCTTGCAGCTCTTCTATAATTCCGCGTAGCTTCCGTACCAGATTTTCAGTGTGGGATCGAATCTCCGTGGCAACGTCAGAGCCAGCCGAATTTCCATGCTCGGAAATGCTCAACTGTGACCTCACATCTTCAAACTTCTTCTTCTTTTCATTAACCTTCTCCACATAATCCTGCAAAACTTTGTGTTTTCGGACTAATCCCTCAATCAGGGTATTATGTTGGTGATTCGGTTTCCTGTGTATGTACTCGGCACAGATAAGACACATGGGTACGCTGCATGTCTTGCAGTAATATGTTAATTCGTTGCCATCGTGTATGGGGCAAATGATTGGTTTAACGTACTCGGATAACAGGTGGTGTGTTCTCTTGTATTCTAATAGAGATATCAGGTTGTGTTTCTTCAAGAGGTTGGCGTCCACGTGATGCTCACGACATACCTTACAGATCAGAAGTCCACAGTCGATGCAGAAGCCAGTAGAAGAATTCTTTCCACAGAAGCCACACTCGTCCTTCAGTCGTTCTGATTGGACCGCCCTGTTATGAAAAAAGTGTTTTGTCATTAAATAATAAACATGCAAATTATCCTAAATAATAATCTATTGTACTCAATGTTACAGGTAATATTAAATAATTAATTCACTAAAAGTGGCCATATGTATGAGATGTTTAAATATCTATTTACTCAATAAAAAAACAATGTTACTGTATTTTTCTGAAGTAAAAACTACGTTAAAACAATACGTACAGTTAGACCAAGTCCGTGTTTGTAACCCAGTAATTGGTGAAATAAAAGTTTTAAAATGTGTCAGAAGTTTGTTATTGTAGATTGAATCGAAGTGATTTGAAAAAAAAGCAATTATTTGTAATCCAAAATAAATCCATGCAATCAAAGTATTTATAAAATGCTGATATTTCAGTATGTGCTGAAGCGGCATAAATATGCGAAGACTGGGGGTGACATATTTACCCAAGTCGTTTACTAAGGGGTGTACAATGACAAACGATTTACATGTTTACTTATGATATTACATTTGAATAATTAAAAAAACACTAAGTGAATTGAAATTACCTCCAATGCAACAACTGCTACTAAATTTAGTACCCGGTATATAATACACTGCTTCGATCTCAGCGGAAGCATTCACAAGTTGTTGTATAGTAAGCCATTGTGACAAGACGTCTATTTCCGTAGGATGCGTGATAATTCATTCACTGTACCCGTTGATGTAATAGTATTGACATATTTATTTCATTCTGGTTTGGATAGCCTTGAGGGTAAACTCAATACTAAAACAACTCATTTTTATTTTCAATTTCACGAAATGCAATTTATAACGATGTGTTGTCTAAAGTGCGAACATATGGCACCAATACATATGAGCGGGACACCACCAACCACCAACACCACCCCCACCCCCCACCCCCACACACACGCCCGCCTTCTTTTTTTATTTGAGTGGAAACATTTCACAACTTGATATCAGAAGGAAATTCCCTACATGTCACTAGATGTATTCTGTACTTAAGTAACACTATTTAGATTACAGAGAGAAACCGTCCTGAATACTGTGAAAAAAACGCGACTCGCTAGGGCATGGAATAAGTGTCGTCCTCGAAATAAATAACAAAATTCAGCATAGCTTCTCAACGATGAAATAAATATTAAATTTACCCTAAATCTACAAGATATAACTCTAACTCTACTAAATCTAACTCTAACTAGAATTATGAACTAAAGATTAATTAATAATATTTGATAAGAATAAATATATCCAATTACCTTGTTTGGGTGGCAGCGATTTTTGGTTTGGGTGCCGGTGGTGGTGATGGTGGTGGTGGAGGCGATGGCGGTCGTTTGGAACCTCCGCAACCCATTTCGTGACTTCGATGTATACCGATATGTATAGTACGAATACACGGTATAAAACAGCCCGGCAGACACTATTGATGAAAACACACAAAATCATTATATGTTGTTCTCATTCGCATCGCACTCTACTAGGCAAGAAGTAAAAAGTAATGATTTCGTAGAAAATATATAAGACGTTGTTTGCATATATGCGTCTCAAAGCTATTTGGAAAGAGTCTTTTAAACTCTACTGTTAAAAAAATCGTATGATATTATCCCCTTTCCTTCTATTTATAGCTCCATAATTCATGTTCATCTTTTCCCTTTGATAAAAAAAAATCATATTTCATGTTATGGCCTACTAAAGGTTAAAATAAAGAGATATATAGATATGGACTCGGACCTAATTCTAACTAAAATAAAAGTTTAGTTGTCCGAAAACTGAGTCAAGTTCTTACCTTCGATAATTCAGCCTTCCAACGGTTACATAATTCGGTTCAAGAGTGTGTTTTGAAAACAACATGGAGGTCTTTCTTTCACCAGAGCGACGTTAACTGAACTCGATGCCATGGTAGTGTATTGAATAAAGTCTGATTTTCTACAAAGAACAGAGTCTTTGCAAATCAGCGTCACTAATTCCATTTGGTTACTGATCCTTGCTAGCGGCATATTGTGTCAGACAATACATTGCACTATAGTTGTACTTCATTCATCTAACTTTGTCGGTGCAAAATGTTGGTTTGACGTATTATGTGTCGTGAATATATAAAGAATTTAGAATAATTATCCCAATAAATTGATAGCAAACTTCAATAGAAGCACAATATTATGCAACATATTTGATGCAAATGAAAACATGGACAAACAAATCTGCCTATGTAGTTTTTATTTTGTTCGGTGTACACAATCCACATAGGTCTCTCTCTCTCTCTCTCTCTCTCTCTCTCTCTCTCTCTCTCTCTCTCTCTCTCTCTCTCTCTCTCTCTCTCTCTCTCTCTCTCTCTCTCTCTCTCTCTCTCTCTCTCTCTCTCTCATATGAACCATTCTGTAACTTCCGCCCATCTCTAAGCGTTTTGATTTATGTCTCCTTAAACTTTGACCAATTATTGGGACTTGAACAAGTATACCATATCATATGCAATTCCACACCATATAATAAGTTGAGTTACTGACGTATTTTGACCGCCCAAGGTACGGATCAGTAAAATGGCATGTTGTTGTGATGTTTATGATTGCTGCTAAGCAACAAAGCCGGCAGCTATGATAGCCTCATATATGAACTCAGATTATACTTGCTATTTAATACACTGACGGGATTATCTAGTGGGTGCCTACAGATAGACTGTTTAATGCCGCTCATGCGATCACACCTGTACAAAGCACGACGTCATATTATGTAGCAAATAGAGAGAGAGAGAGAGAGAGAGAGAGAGAGACAGACAGACAGACAGACAGACAGACAGACAGACAGACAGACAGACAGACAGACAAACGAAAATAAACATGGAGACACATACATAGACAAAGAGACAGACAGATGGAGAGAAGGACATACATGTAGAGATAGATTGACAGAAATAGAGACAGGGGAATATATAGACAGAGACATCGACATAGCGAGAGGGAGACGGAGCAAGAAAGGGACGAATTTAGGGACACAGAGGGGCGGTGCATGTGCGTAGGTAGAGACATCCCAGGACAACACTCTCCCCCCTGTAACCGATCAGTATATTACTAGTATGAGTACTTGTTGGGAATACAGTTTCAAATTACACCCATTCGTTTAAGACCAGCCGATGAAAAGAACAATGGCGTAACGTTGTTCATTTGTTTAATGGTAAACAACGCCTCTTCGTCAAGGAATTCATTGCGCCATGACAACTGAAGTTGTCATCACCATGGTTTGAAATTGCCATGACAACAAAATAACACTATTACAGGTCACACAAACAAATCCATAATGTCAAGGAGAACAAAACAGTTACTTCCCAGTTCTTGATTGGTATAATTTGTTTACTGCCTCTTGGATGGCAATAGTGACGTCACGATCGTGACTGAAATTTATAATTATAGTGAAATCTTCAAATACAAACTTTAACTATTATACCATTCATTCATTCACTCAATCGTAATTGTTGATTACATAAATATATAATTTCGGCAAAATGATGATTGTAGTGATAACGTTTTAATGCCATGTTACTTCGTTAATATACAACTTTGAGATAAGTGAATATATTATTCATTAATATATAATAAACGTTTATGTACTTATTTATTTATTTATTTGTTTATTTATTTATTTATTTATTTACTTATTTATTTATTTATTTATTTATTTATATATTTTTCGTTTGTTTGTTTGTTTGTTTGTTCGTTAGTTCATTTGTACGTTGGTTGGTTCGTTATTTCGTTCACTCAGAATAATTGACGTTTGCTAGTTAGTTAGCTACTTAGCTAGCTAGCTGGTTTGTTTGCTTATTTATGTGTGTGTTTGTTTGTTTGTATGTATGTATGTATATATGTATGCCTATATGTATGTATGTATGTATGTATGTATGTATGTATGTATGTATGCATGTATGTATGTATGTATGTATGTGTGTATGTATGTATGTATGTATGTATTGTATTGTATGTATGTATGTATGTATGTATGTATGTATGTATGTATGTGTGTATGTATGTATGTATTGTATGTATATATGTATGTATGTATGTATGTATGTATGTGTGTATGTATGTATGTATGTATGTATGTAATTATGTATGTATGTTTGTATGTATGTATGTATGTATGTATGTATGTATGTATGTATGTATGTATGTATGTATGTATGTATGTATGTATGCATATATGTATGTATGTATGTATGTATGTATGTATGTATGTATGTATGTATGTATGCATGCATGTGTATGTATGTATGTATATGTATGTATGTATGTATGTATGTATGTATGTATGTATATGTATATATGTATGTATATATGTATGTATGTATGTATGTATGTATGTATGTAATTATGTATGTATGTATGTGTATGCATATATGTATGTATGTATGTATGTATGTATGTATGTATGTATGTATGTATGTATGTGTTATCTGTCTATTTATTTATTTTACTTATTTATTTTTTGTTTATTAATTTATTTGTTCATTTGAGTCTGAACACTCGTCTTTCAGATATACCCTAAATAGTGCAAGTGATTGTTATAAATTTTGACATTAGAGGTTAGTGTAAATCATATCAAATCAAATGCATTACTAAAATTCACTAATTGGAGGCTAGCCGTAGAACTATGATATGTGTTGTTAAAAATGGACGTTTTGAAACAATTAAACGTTATTCCCTACTATTTTCCTACGTTCAGTCAAGGAAAATACGAGTGAAGGAAAATACGAGTGATGTAAAGGACCTTTGTCACTACGAGTCGCTAGACGATTGGAGAAAACCCTTGTGTCACTAGTATTTTCCGGTGTATATATATATATATATATATATATATATATATATATATATATATATATATATATATATATATATACTGTCACATTTCAAACACAGCAGAACCAATGACGTAGACACGCATTCTTGTGATGTATACCAGAGTATATATTCCATATTTCTTGCTGAATCTGGCTCAAAAACGGCATAATAGTATAATACACTATATACATTTAATATGTAAATACAACATTACTTATATATTAGGTTATACTTGTCATCAAATATCATCTATGGATGGAAAACTAAGGTAAAAATAAATCGATTATAGTTATTTGCTTATATGTTATTTTTCATAATTTAGTACAATGTATGTATATTTGGACGGACATTCATCATTGGCTAGGGTTCAGTTTCAAATTTATTTTCTAGTGGGTAGCCACGTTGTCATGGCAACGTCTGTGACATTTATATCAAATGGTGTTAGGTTGAACTTGTATTGTAGAATATAATAAAGCCAATGGTTAATATTCTTTTCGAAAAACAGA
Organism: Glandiceps talaboti; assembly: GCF_964340395.1. NCBI lineage: Eukaryota > Metazoa > Hemichordata > Enteropneusta > Spengelidae > Glandiceps > Glandiceps talaboti. The sequence continues at coordinate 9,865,037 of NC_135557.1, read as the reverse complement.
CAAATACCTCCATAATTTCTAAGTTAATTTTCAAGGCATAAATATAAAAGGTGGATAATTGTTGATGTCGTTTATGATTTATAATTTAACTTTGTTACATAGTTACATACAGAGTTCCATTCTGAACACATATTGCCTGGCCATGAGGGCTATAGCACCCGTTTATTACACCCGAGGGACTGTGAGTTACCAGAATCACATGCTATTTCCCGAGGCCAAAGGCCGACGTCAGACGTACATAATTCGAGTATATGCGAGCACACACAATAGTCCATAATCCTAGTATGAAAAATTAAAAAAAATCAGCTTGCGGAGAGTACTTGGTGCTCTTTTCTTCCCAATAAGTATCACGACTTTGTTCAAATGTCTTGATGCTTCTCGCTTTTAGAATATTTGATGGAATTTTGTTCCATGTGTTGAATGGTCTGCTGATCAAGTAGAATTGTCTGATGTCTCTTTTGGCACGTTCCTTAAAAGATTGTGTAGTGGTGTCATTTTGTTGTTGTACTGTACTGTACTGTACCGTACTGCATAGTCCCTCCCTGCCAACTCTCTTTATCTCAGTTGATACCATACAGTTTGATGTGACATTATAATGTGTCTATATATAGTTAATATTCTCTTATTATATTTACACAAGAAATGTTCTCGTGATGTGTAGTAACAGTACTGCTGTTGTACGTATGGTATAGGTGTATCTTGGACATATATCCTTATATGGTGAATTGTATACCGTCTTCACGACACCTTTCAAAGATATTCAAGTAACAGATGCATGCATTTGGCTTGGTTTCTTACTCCCTCAAGCACACTTCAAAACCTCGATTCGGTAGGAATGTCATTAGCTTTGTTGGTTTATCATTTACTTCCTGGTTATTATGTACAATGATTTAAAGTCCTGGGGTGAATTCAGTAACGTTGTCTATCACCATTCATCACCATCACCCTCTTTGATGTCCACTAACGACATCTTCTTTTCCGGTTCTTCACGTTCTGACCAGTGGGATTTCTCTGACCTGTGAGATTTCTCTGATCTACGAGATATTTCAGAAACATTCGAGGTATGGGTGCTTGGTCGTGTATTGAGGATCTTCTCTTCTTCGTGACGTAGTGGGTGCACTGGTGGCCATTGGTTAAGGTAGTTGGCTTTCCCTCGCATATGGATTTGAGGCGTACTTTCTCGAGAATACGAATTAGAGGAAGAAGATCGCGACCTGTGTCTCTTCTTGTTAAATGGCCAGTCATAGTAGTCAGTCTTCCTTGTTGGTTTCTTGTTGAGGGGCACTTCTTCCAAGGAACCAACAAGACCGAGAGGCATGTCTTCCACAACCACTACATTGGGGACGAATACAAACTCGGATGGTGGGTCAACATTGATTTTCTCATCAGTTATCGCCTTCAGTCGGTACAACATTTGGTTGATGCCAAGAAGGAAACCGATCTCATTACTGTTCTGAACCAAACGGTCAACCTCTTGTTTCTCTAACTCCATCTTTGCGAGATGATCGTCTATTTCGCTTGTCTTCTCCTCAGCGTTCTGAGATTTAGCTTTGGTTTTCTTCTTTACTTCCTTAACCAGAGTGTCACCATGGACTTGAAGCTGTTCGATTACCTGTTGCAACTTGTTGACCAATTGCTGAGTGTGTTCCTGAATCAAAGACGCTGTCACTTGGCTCTTGTGTTCGCCAAAGGTGATATCCTCCTCTAACTGCATCTCCACACTCCTCAGGTCTTTCTCCTTGCTCTTCATCTTCCCCAGCTGAACATCTAGATCCCTTTTCTTCCTCTGTACTCCTGCTAGTAGAGTTTTATGCTGGTGTTGAGGCCTCATGTGGTTATATTCAGCACACACCATACATATTGGGATGCTGCAAGTGCCACAGTAAAAGGTCATCTCATTGCCCTCATGGACTGGACAGACCAAAGGCTTCACATATTGCTGCATGGTTTTCTTCTTGTCTTTATATTCGTTAAGCTGTATCAAGGTGTGTTTTCGTAGGATATCTGCATCATCATGGTGTTTGGTACAGGAATCACATATTATCATCCCACAGTCTGTGCAGTAGTACTCTGCTGATCGCTTCATGCAGAAGGCACAGTAGTCTCGGAGTTGTGCCGTCGGTGGTCGAAACTCTTTCCTGGAGTCATTCCTGCTCATCGGTGGTGGTGTTGTTGTTTGCATCATATATGGCACAGGTATGGGCGGCTGCAACTCTGGCTGCGAGTCCCATTCTGCCTGAGTTCCCCTGCAACACAGAATATGATAGAACATCATGACTGAGAAAATACATTTTAATATGGAGATCGTCCTATTTAATGATACATTATACGGGGTCTCACACAATTCAAACTTAATACCTCGCTTTAAATGACCGATCGAAGCTCTTTTTATAAGCAGAGAACTCTGTGATTGACATTTTCCTCAGAGTGAACTCTGGCACCACGCAATGGGAACCAAATCCAATGTGTAACATTCTGCAATATTGATGGGTATCGGTATGGTAAAACATATTGTGTTTGTCAACAAACACAAAAAACGAGACATGCATATCGGATGACCAGTAAACCTTGAGTAATTTAAGTAAAGTAATCATTGCACTTGGCATTATCACTTAAAAGTATACACCCCCCAAACACACACCTACCCACATACACCCACCCGCACATACACAATTAAAAAAATAAAAACCCAGACAAACAAACAAACAAACAAAAACAAACAAAACAAATAAACAGACAAACACATAAACAAACAAACAAACAAACAAACACACAAACAAACAAACAAACAGACAGACAGACAGACAGACAAAAGGCCCCACCTGGTAAAAAAAATGCCAGTACACTTGTTTTTCATTCTCTTACCGTGACTCAATAACCTTGACCGGTGTCTTTGAGTTGCCACTACCCATCTTAACTATCCCCTGTGTTGGTTTTTAACCTGAACAGTAATATAAAAAAGAATATTGGAAGAGTTTTCATAAAATACGTGTTATTGTGATAGAATGTTCCTTTCATTCTCATTCAGGCAGTAATTTATAGATTTAAGCATATTTATTCATACAAGCAATTTCGTATGTATGTATTATCATATTTAGAAGAAAACTAAATCATGTATGTTAAACTGTGACGTGTTTGTTTGTGTGTATGTATGTATGTATGTATGTATGTATGTATGTATGTATGTATGTATGTAGGTATGTATGTGTGTATATGTATGTGTGTGTGAGTGAGTTCTTATTTCTCCAATAAGTGTGGTCCTTCCCTCATCACGCACTTAAGAAAAAATGGGCTTTCTTGACACTTAGAGAACACTGTAATGACATGCACAAATATATACTTCAAACGTTGGCATTGTTTTAGATAAGAATGTTTGGGATATTTGACAAACAGACTGTTTCTGGTCTTGCTTGTGGAACAAAATTTATTTTGATCCAGTGGTTTACCAACACAGATGAAGTTTAACTTGACTTCTACATGACCTGTATATAATGCACCTGATTTGAATGATTTTTTTTTCTTAGATATTACTATCATCTCATTAGTTACACTTTAAACTGTATATATTGGAACAATTTTCAAATAAAACATGTATCTATTCACCGTGTTCCACATTCAAAAGTCCCCTTGCTCCGATCGATTTGCTACTTATGGTTTTATAGCTAGAAGAAAGCTGCATTACTTTGTAATTTTACCAGCCAATCCATCAACAAACATTGGACAATGGACTTAAGCTCACCTCAGTAATTTCATTGTGTATGTGACAATATATGGCATCCAATAAAATTTAGTTTTATTGTCGTTATAGCCCTTATGAATAATCTGAAAATACTTTAAACTTAGAATTACAACCCTGTTTATTGTCGAGTGCTTTTAGTCTTATAAAACCGATATGATATACGATGAGAAAGACTGTTACTTCATTGTACCAATGTATATAAAGCTGATATCCCTGCAATAAAGTAAGTCTATAAATGAATGAACCGTTTTAAAATATATGGAACGCCAAGTTGTTTTTCTTTTAAAAAATGACACATTGTTACACCTTCACTAAGATGCCTAGACGGTCTCCAAAATGTGATTCTAATTTTAAAACAAATGGTTCTTCCACTGCAAAGTCTTGCTACTGGAATGTATCACCAGGAGTAAGAAATGTTTTCTGCTTTTAATCACGGATCTTCATTCGGAAAATTAGCCTGATATGATTTCAAATGCACGTTTCTTTATTTTAAAAGAAATTTAAAAAGATAGAAAGCACTACATAGTATACCAGGGAACGAATGGTTGCGTTTTATTAAATCACCGGAAAAAAACGAAATGTCATATTTGACCACGTCTTTTCACGCAGGGTAAAGCTTGAGCACAGGTTGTGTATATGTGGTGAGTATGAGACGAATTTCCACCTTTGGCTTACTCACGGTGATCCCCCCCTGGGTGCTGTAGACAGTCAAAGGTGGTACTGCGTCTCGTACTACCGCCCCTTGACAGAGATGGTGGTTAGGTGGGACACAGGTAGGGTAACGATTGGGTAAAGGTGGGTACATTTAACTGTTCGTGTAGCGAAGATAACAAGGTTCTACAAGGAAGGCGTAGACGAGAGCTGCAGAACTACCAGTTGCTAACCAATATCGCTTAAAGTGCTACAGTTGCCAGGGGCGAAGTCTAAGCTATTTGTGTTTGCTGTTGTAATGATGATTTGTAAATGTTGACACATTGCTTGGGAGTCTTACGAAGGGTTTGGCATCATTATTTTGTTGACGAAAATGAAATGCCTTTGATGAAATGTCTGAATTGTTAATTTTAATATGTCTCATTAAAGTCATTGCGGGATTGTTGTGTACAGAATACTATTTCTTAGTACTATATATTGATGTAAGCGTACACTCAATTACAGTGGAATTCACTAGTGTGTGTTCATAATCATGTCTCTAAGTAACGGTAGATTTTGGATAATCTCCCGGACTGTGTTCAATTTCCTCACCAATTCAACGATTACGAGACAACGTCCAAACAACTGTTTACGTGGTTTTGGAGATGAACACGGCAAACAACGTACATTTGTACACTGCCAACTATTTTCACGCTATAGGTCAAAATTAATGCACAATACCAGGTAAACAGATATGTGTGGATACCTATTTAATTAACGTAACATCAAGGGAACTGAACCTCTCGTTCGCCTGTGATGCATAGGTATGATAGTTGCAGAGAGACCCTATACTCACGTGACTACAAGTACAACATGTACATGCAGTAATGCTCTCAAGGTAATTACAGTAAGCAACTGTTTAACGTCGGACTGTATACACCCCCCTCTCATCATCCTAAGTCAGGTAACTGAACACCTGGACAGAAACTGTCAAGTTTATTTTTTATAAATAAATTAGTGTTGTAGTTTAGACACGACAAAATGACAATATTTTGAATATTTGCTTTATCATATTGACTGATTCGAAATATTATACAACTCTTCAATTGGTATATATGAGCCCATGATGCTTTGACATAAAGTGTCGTTGATCTCAAGCATTTGGACACTCTGTCGACACTCTGCTGGTAGCCTACATGTAGACTTGAAGGACTAACACTTCTGCACCATTTCAGCTATCCTAACTGTAGCCTACTTGTAGTCTAACTTTAAGGACTATCTCTCCTACACTATTTCTCCATCCTGACTGATTTCTTTTTAATTTTCGCTCTCCCTGTCCTCTCAGCGAAATGGAAATATCAATTAGGACTGTGGAATAGTGTAGTAGCGATAGTCCTTTAGGTCTACAGGTTGATTAAGACTCTGATTATGGGCAAGTAACTAGACTGATATCAAGCCGAGAAGAGAATAGGGAAGAATGCACTGCGTTGAACGGTCAGCCATCATAATTGGATAATATTGGAATTCTTACATTTGATACTCAAACTTTTGTTTTGCATAAACGTGACATGACAACAACGTTCTTGGGTTTTAATATGACTTTGACTTACGATGAGGCTTAGATACTGCATAGCTTAGACGAAAAACCTGTATTAGCGCGAACAAACTCAATTGATTAAAAATCAAAGCCAGAAGTACATAAAATACCACACCTGTTTTCGTTCACGTTAATGTTATAGTGTATATGGTATGGTGGTCTGCGGTGTAAATATTACCATGTCATTTTTTATCAAGTTTAATCATTTCAGCAGTTACTGTATACGTACTAGGATGTAACTAAGAACGACTATTTACTGGCAATCCTCTGAAGCGTATTTACATGCCATTCTTCTCTCTCGTGTGATGCAGCAGTTTCTGTACAAACTTAATATTTTATTTCCCTTGAAAAGTATACCTAACCGTTACGTTACTTCTGAGTATACTATTAACAGTAGATAGCTGTCGATAGGCAACATTGTTTGAGTCGAGAATCACTAGACTACAGTGATGCTAATATGACCACCATGACCGTTATTTTTCTAGAACTATTTTCATTTCAACTGATACAAATAACATGATGGCGCGTGGAGAGTGGGGATGGGGGTGTGTTCTACTCATGTGCAAGTCCACACTAACTTTCACGGTGTTTCAAATCTTCGCAAAGAGCTCACTTTGCTTTCAAACTTACTTATCTTTCTTAAGTTCCGATAATCGAATTAATTACCAAAGGAATCCATCAAGAAAAAAACTTACCTTTTAAAAAGTCTCCCAATTTTAGCAAGTGTTTGTAGTTACATTTACTCCAAATTTTGCACAATATGTTCTCACTTGAAAAAGCTGCGCAATAATAATTAACCCCACAGTTGGATACGCAGTCCACCGGGGGTGCCCATACTTTATCTGGAGCGTTTCTTCACGTGTCAAAACTATGGTATTGTATATATTGCTTATACAAAGTTCATTTAGATGAAAATCACGGCGTTAACCGGTCACCATCTCAAAACTACGTTTGACGAGTTGACGGGTTACACTACAAAATTAACAAAACTTATTTTTTGCCGTTGCAGATATTCTACGTAGACACCCCCGATACTGACGCAATCATAATTTATTGAGGTGGCAGCCTCTATGTTCTCTCACTGTTCTTTCATCTGAGGCTAGATTACCAAA
>NC_135557.1:9827959-9852959 GCF_964340395.1 Glandiceps talaboti | reverse complement strand
GGGATAGTTTGACCTCCTTCTCAAGAGTCTGACCATGAATGTGTAACTCGTCTATCATCTGTTGCAATCTGCCAACTAGCTGCTGTGTGTGTTCCTTGATGAGACTAATGGCGACATCACTCTTCTGGACACTATCTTGATGGTCCTCAACTGTTTTAGCCCTTACGGCTTTAAGTTCCCTCTTCTTGCTGCTACTTTTAGCCAGAGTTTGACGAAGCTCATCTTGTTTCATCTCCCAACCTGCAATGAACGTCTTATGCTGGTGCTGCGGCCTTCTGTGGTTGTATTCAGCACATTCCATGCATACAGGAATACTGCAAGTACCACAGTAATATGTGAGCTCATTCCCGCTGTGTACTGGACATATGATAGGTCTTTTATATTGCTTTATATCTGCTTTCTCAAACTTATACTCCTCTAGGGTAATAAAGACATGCTTCTTCAACAGATTGGCGTCGTTGTGGTGTCTTGCACACGACTTGCATATCTGAATGCCACAATCAGTACAGAATGATTCTGCAGTATGGTTGATGCAGAAACCACACTTGTCTCTCAGCTCAGTAGTAGAAGGCCTGTAGTAGGTGCTTGCTGTTTGTGGCTGGGGCACATTCAATGGAGGTTGTTGGACGGGTTGTTGTTGGATAAATTCTTGTGTCGGAGAGACAGTTTCCATACTGTATGGATGTGGTGAATCTGGCCTCTCCATTCCAGGTTCAGCTTGTATCGCTCTGCAAACAACAACATTTGTACTCTCAATAAAGAGTATATCCTTACACAAGGGAGCACGCCCATATTGGAGCACGCCCATATTGTATTATACTTTAGCATGTTTGAACATATTTGAACACAGTGTTGCATATTTTAAACATTTTACAAGGTGAAGATTTTAGCCTAACATTCAACTCAACACTTTTCAAGGTTATTATGGCCAGGGACACCTATACTATAGTATCAACCACACTGTACTTTGCTAAGTACTATAACCACAGTGAGCAGTGAGCATGTGGTCTAGAATTGTGAATTTAATGTTCACGCACGGTAGCATAGAATGTTTATTGTTGTGTTGTTTTGTTTTGTTCCCATCTGTTTATTTACAAAAGAATATTATTTAGTTCTCTTTTTAGCTGCATATACACTGCGTGTATTGACTTGATAAAGACATATTGTAACTTCTTCCACTATTACAAAATTCCGTTAGCTAATTGAAAACGCCTCTGATTTTATAATGACGTGTGATTAGTTACACTGACACAATACCTCAAATCAGCACCTTTAGGCATTCCTGACACTGGATGAATATTTAAACGATATAATTAGGTATACGTTGTCTTGCCCATAACTAAGAAATTAATTTATACTTTATTGTATAATAATAGAAAAACAATGGAAATTCTCACTCCAGGGTGAACGTTTTCTGAATACAATAATAATAAACTGACTATGAGAATAGCAATGCTTACGTCGATTCGATCCATTTGACCTCAGTTTTTGATGTACTTCCACCGCTTCCCATAGTGTCGAATGAACCAGTTGACAAGTCTAAATTGACAAAAGACAAACCATGATCATAAGTGACATTAAATAAACTTATACAATTGAGTATCTCATTATAATAATTTGACGATTTATACATTACAATTCCCTAAATAATTCATCGTTGGCGCCAATTCTCTTTGTAGTTTCTGGGTATCTTCTTGTTAATCTCGAAAACCACATTAAAAACCCGAGTAGACATCGACGTGTCCAATATTTTATCGTTTTGGTCTACAACCAACATCTCTACACTACACTACACTACACTACACTACACTGTGCTTCGCTAGGCTAGGTAACACTACACTACACTACACTACACTATACTACACTACACTACACTACACTGTGCTTCGCTAGGCTAGGCAACACTACACTACACTACACTACACTGCACTGCACTACACTACACTACATTACAATGCATTACACTTCAATGCACTACACTACACTACACTACACTACACTGTGCTTCGCCAGGCTAGGCAACACTACACTGCACTACACTACACTACACCAGACTAGGTGTTCCGTTCATTTCACCCCTCTTAAACAGGTTATAAAATGCTGATGAAACTTATAAACTTATTAAGCAAAATCAGGCGTCCAAATAAAATTCTTGTCTTAAATCCATAGCTTTATAAACTAATATTGCTATGATTCCTCAACACATTTGTGGAATTAGACCTCAACAAATAATAAAATTTAACACGACTTGAAAAACGTCTATAGTTATTTGGTAGGAGACACCTTAAAGTTTGATATAATGGACACACAAGGGTGAAATAATATTATTTTGTCTTCGGTACCTTCTGAACAGAAGTCACAAATCCTATCCTCAATCGGAATGTCTATGTAAGGGAGTTCATTATGGTGATACACCTAACAGTGCACGTAGGCCGGTACGAAATATAACGTGTGTATGTTGTCTATCTGCAGTTGTTGCCAAGGTGAAAAGGCTACAGTTGTTTGTGTTTGTTTTGGATGGAAACCTTGGTAACGTGTAAACAGAGTCAGTCACCTATTGAATATATCGTTAATCGATCATCGGATAGATAGGACTGGTTAAATTTACCGACAGAGATAACACATATGGTGATTTAAATCGAACACAAAGAGTTTGACTAATTTCCCCTCCTCTCACTATCTCTCCTCGATATCAATATATAACTGTGATAAGTACAGGTCTATATAGTATCCTGGACTGCAATACATACAGACTCACACGGCAAACGCTTTATGTCATTATGTCGGTCTGCCTGTCTGTCTGTCTGTCTGTCTGTCTGTCTGTATGTATGTATGTATGTATGTATGTATGTATGTGCAACTTTATACCCCTGCTACTACATGCCTCTCTGTATCTGTGTTTTGTTGTATGTGTTGTGTGTATGTATGTATGTATGTATGTATGTATGTATGTATGTATGTATGTATGTATGTATGTATGTATGTATGTAAGTCTGTCACAGTCTCTCACTCCGTCTGTCTACTTCTCTTGTCTGTCTGTCTGTCTGTCTATCTGTATGTATGTATGTATGTATGTATGTATGTATGTATGTATGTATGTATGTATGTATGTATGTATGTATGTATGTCTAGCTGCCTCTCTTTTTCTGTGTCTCTCACTCTCTGATTCTGTGTGTCTGTCTTTTTGTCAAAATAATCTCTCACTCACTCTCTCTCTCTCTCTCTTTCTTTCAAAATAATGAAATCCGATTTTCCTTTTCAGTACATATTTTACTGTCATAAACGTATTTCTACTACTGGTTTTCCCGATTTCAAAGGCACTACCTGCTTCTCTGTTAAATTGGATCAATTATTACAACGGCTTAATGTCTCCTAAATTTGACCGAATGTAGCTTTAGGACATTTCAGTACACCGTGCGTCACTGATCGCAGACTTATGTAATAAGACGATCTCCGTATTAAGTATTTATTGGTAGTAATGTTTGAAATAATAAGTGTAACATGCCTCATTAATTATTCAAGATCACATCCAGGGCTTTACATCGTTGACGCATGCGCATTGTGCCAACATTTGATTATATTTTGGAGTCATTTGCCATATGCAATCGTAAGGTATCACGCGTATGTTAAAGGGGAATGAACCGAGTTAATACATTCGGGGACCTAAAATTTTTTACTGTAGGTTAACAGATGCACTTTGTGTTCAACTTTCTGAATTCTACTTAATAAATCATAATTTGTTATTGTTAGACCTTTAACTTGATAATAAGTGAAGATTCGATAACGTAATTTATCGTACGTATACAAAAATATTTGGGGAAATGCGATTGTGATATCAAGTCTGCTAACGTCAGAATATATTGTTTGTGTCATAGTAGTCATGCATCGATGTTATGATCACATGCTAAGTGTATTCCATTATTCCATAGTGTTATTGTGATTTTTTGTGTTTTATATTTTCATTCACGTCAATTAGTTTATATATTTAGCTTATGTCACTTTCAATATAAAACACTGTTTTGTGTTTACTCAGTTTCACAGACAAGTCAACGCTTTACTCTGCCGAGAATTTTAAGTTCTAATTTCAAAGTTTATATATGGTGAGATCATATTCATCAAAATCTTCCAAAAAAATTATGTTTCAGAATTCTGACTGTATGTGTTAAAAAAGAGAGGGTTGACATCATATATATTTACTACAATGGTTACTGTCTCACGTTAAACTCCAATGTTAACAATAATTCTCCATCAATGTTTTTTTCTGAGATCAAACGTAGCTGACCGAGAGCAGATAACTATGCTAGAATCACTCTCATGTCTCCACCTGTACACGGGATAACCTTGGACATTAGGGAATTAGCTAGGTAGTCATTGCACAGATTTATATCCAAACCGAGTACACATTAAGAACAGTGGAGCAAAGCCCTTTGCTTCTCTTTTGTTTTCTAGCCGCTTGTGAAGGACCTTGCGGCTTTCTGCTCTAAATGTAAGCTCCCTTTATTCTCACTAATGTTCACATTAACATAACATATGTGTATGGCTGGATAATCCATGCAGACCGTCTTGAGGAGCAGTTGCCATGCTCTAATGACTACTCCCAATAAATGATCAATATGAATTCCAGTTATGTGTGAAATGTAGTTTGTCGTCTTACTCTTTGGTTTGAATTCCACGTCCTTGAAGATGTCTACTGACCTTTCAATCAAGTTAGGGCATGCTAATGTCAAAATGTAGAATTTGATAAAATGTCATCAGTAGTAACACATGTAGATGAAATATTGCTGTTGGGTCAAACCAGGCACTCTGCCAATACTCGTTCTAATGCCCCTGCTTCATATGACGTGATATAGGTCAGCACTTATGAACTTAGATAAGTTACTTCTCTTCAGCAAACATCATTGTTTTCTACAGTTACCATAGTGACCATTAGTAATGGGTGTGAAAAGTCACGATAATGGAGTCCAAACAAGATAACGGCCAACTTGCCACTAAAGAAAATATCATCAAGACTAACGGGAAACTATGTGCTATCTGACCACTGAATCTAACATTAAACCAGGGTGAATTCTTTTATATCATTTTTGCTCATAGGTACCAGTTCCATCAGCCATTTCAATATGACTGATTTTCTCTGTTTCTACTCTCTGGAACTGTCAGCGTTCAGGTAATTATGTTCCACTCACCCACCCACACGCATTTCTCAGCTCTCAAGAACTAACTTTCGTTTAGACACCCTGAGAATTATGCAATAATTCCTCCCAGCCTCTGACTGGCGAATCAGATGTATTTTTTTTTCATCCGTCCGTCTGTCTGTCTGTCTGTCTGTCTATGTGTCTGTTTGTTTGTTTGTTTGTTTGTTTGTTTGTTTGTTTGTCTGTCTGTCTGTCTGTCTGTCTGTCTGTCTGTCTGTCTGTCTGTCTGTCTGTCTGTCTGTCTGTCTGTCTGTCTGTCTGTCTGTCTGTCTGTCTGTCTGTCTGTCTGTCTGTCTGTCTGTCTGTCTGTCTGTCCGTCCGTCCGTCCGTCCGTCCGTCCGTCCGTCCGTCCGTCCGTCCGTCCGTCCGTCCGTCCATCTGTCTGTCTATGTCTGTCTGTCTGTCTGTCTCTGACTCCGTCTCTCTGACTGACTCTGTCTGTCTGTCTGTCTGTCTGCCTATCTGTCTATGTCTGTAAGTCTGCCTGTCTATCTATCTATCTATCTATCTATCTATATATCTATCTATCTATCTATCTATCTATCTATCTATCTATCTATCTATCTATCTGTCTGTCTGTCTGTCTGTCTGTCTGTCTGTCTGTCTGTCTGTCTGTCTGTCTGTCTGTCTGTCTGTCTGTCTGTCTGTCTGTCTGTCTGTCTGTCTGTCTGTCTGTCTGTCTGTCTGTCTGTCTGTCTGTCTGTCAATGGCGTCTGTATATATATACCTGGCTCTATTTTCCATCTGTTTTATTTTATGTTTCATCTTACAGCTAACTGGGTTTTTGTTTGCCTGTTTAACATCCACTGAGTATTACTTTCAAAGATCCATAACGCAATCAATCATTTTCTTGATATTTTTAGATTTATTTATTTAGTTAGCCAACCGTACCTTATACACCTGACACAACAGTTCCAACAGTTCAAGTATGATAAAAATGTCAATCTTAGCATAATCACGGGATTAAACTATGACTGATTTTCGAGAAAAAAAATCCATGTATTTGACAAAACGAAAGAAGCAAAAAGTGGAAACTCGTTTAATTATAATTTGATGTTCAGACTGTGAAAGTAACAAGTATTTTTACCCGACGCGCACCCTGTGACATTTCCCTCTTCGTTGTTTTCATTGCCATGGCGTTTTCTGAAAACACGTATACCTAATTAGCGACAACAGAAATATCATGATTAAAAAGGGGATCTATTTTATTTTCAAGCGATTGCTATATGAATGGCCTGGATATACACACTTTTAAAACATGAATATACTTCAACTAGAGATTTAATGCGAAAACGATGGATTACTACAGGATTTCAAGCATAGCACGTGATTTGAAATTATTCGTCGCTGCTCATGCAGACAAAATGAAAGAGATGTTGTCCATGAATTAACATTATGTGAACTAAAAAAAATATTTATAAATCAAAACAGTATTAATATACGCTATTAAAAAAAACATATTTCTGCAGCCAAGTTTTCGTAGAAAATGGACGCCAGTTGCTTTCATTTTGATCGCTTGTCAAATAATTTATCTCACAAGAGGAAAGCATTGAAGACAATTTTTAATGTTAATGATTAACATACATTGGACACCCCTTGCCTGTGTAGACCACGAACTTATCACGACTAACACCCGTTAACGTCTGTTTAAAACTGCATCCATGTTGTCAACAAACCAATACTTTATCGTGTCGCAATCTCCGAAATTCAATCTGATTTGTGTTGTTCAATGAAGTCCATGCACGTTTCGCACATGCGTTTTTCTTAAAATTATTTTAAACATCACTTAAGTCGATTAATGTTTTCCTTTCATTTTTGACTAGTTTGGAGTTGGCCGTTCGGCCGTTCGGCGCCTCGTTCGATTTTTGTCTTGAATTTTTTTTTATTTACAATTCAAACATCGCCATAACACAGTTTTCTAATTTAATAATTCAGTAACTGTATATAGGTGCATGGGAATATAAAATAACATTCTCTTTTGATTTCATACCGTGGCTTGTTATATATCTGACGATTTCTCATAGAACTGTATGCTCGATTCTATATTGGGTATTAGTCTTAATTAATTCCTTACAAATTTTTGATCATCATGTTCGCATGTGTTGTATTAGTTGCTGTGATTTGCCATATTCGACACGTTGTCTAACTGAAAACCGAATATATTATGGTTTGAATTTTAATCGGGGTTGTAAGTTCATGTTTTACGTCTTACGAAAACGAAAGATTTCAGTCGAAACGGTAAATAACGGTATCAAGCATAGAAGGGTAAGGACATTAAGAAATTTGCAAATAATGAAGTGCAGAGTAGAAAAAATCCACATTAAAAATGTGGTGATTTGAAGTTAAGTGGCCGTTTACGAATGACCTAACCGATCCCATGACACACAGGTGAGCTGATGAGGTGTTACAGAATCATTAAAAAGGCCATCGCCGTTAATTATGTTAAAATCATTTTTAACTCAGAAAAAGTGCGTGTTTTCTGAAGAATACCATATAGTTTTTTGAGTGAGATGATTGTAAAATAGTTACTCACCTCAGACGAAGGAATTTCACCAGGGTAAAAATGATCTTGACCAACGTTAACTTTATCAGGCGTACGGCACAACTGATGCAGGTGGTGTTATAACCCCGTAGCTTGTCATTAACCGATTCGCTGTAATTAACTGGTCTGAATTCCACTCTGATCGACAATCATTCATCAGGCTTCGGATAAACAGTTAAACTGATAACGTCGCTTTGGTGAATGGTGACAGGGGAAGGGGGGGGGAGGTGCACAATTGAATTAACAATGGTGAACATAGTGCTGATGCCGTCATGCAAATGCACTTAAGAGTGACGTAAATTTCCAGGTATTGAGACGCTACACTAGCACTGCATGCAACTGCTTGTGTACTGCAAAACTTCTCTTTCTGATACATGGGCTGAGAATATACCAAGAAATGAATAACCTATCTATGACGCGGTTGATATTCAATTATTTAGGCACTACGCAATGTCTGGAACAGTATTCACATATCGTCATGGTAACACATAGATGTAAGGAGCTAGACTTCAATAATCTGGCCAGCCTCAAGGAATCTGTAATTTCAAGATATGAAATTTTGATAGGAATACATTGTCGGGAAACCTTTCTTGTTTCAGATCACAACGTTGTGCCATAAGGACACTTATAGTTGCTATGGTTACTAAGATTTTTTTAACATGAATTCATCTATTATAGAGCAGTTGTTATGTTATATTTTCGAATATATCTTAATTTTTTCTGTCAGGGAAACAATTTTTTTTCATAATTTATTCTGCACTAATATTTTCGCATTACATCCTTTATTCATATTGTCTATAGTTTTTTTCTGTTTTAATTTTAAATTGTTTCAAATTGGATTTAATTATAATTGTTGGAAACAAACGTGTTTCATTATAAAATAAAAGATGTCACGTGACCGCAGGATAACAATCTTACAGATATAGATTTACTATCAAAGATTAGAACATGGTCTGAAATCACGTGATAATCGATGGGAATCATGTGTCTTTTTATTTTGATGTTGTGCAGCATGCATTGAAACGCATGCGCAATACTGAAACAAGCACATCATAATTATCATGTCACCGGCCAGTGTCACGTGACCATTTCGACCCTGATCAAGTGTACCTATTACTGTTATTATAATCGGAAAAAATCATACCACTACACAACGAACGAATTTCAATAAAAGATCTCAATCTTTATTGGTTCGAATTTTTGTTCCATGTTCTTTTTATCCAAAAACCTGTACTCAGATGAACGTGTTTCAAATATTTTTTATCAACAAAATTTTGTTAGTCGTATTCTTATTTCCATGTAAGTGCCCGAAACAAATGTATAACACAAATATTTGCGTCTTTACACTTCCCACTGTTTACACTGTTTCACACCTGGTATTGATCACGATACAATGATTGGATTGGTTGGATGATCCACAGATTGATTATATGTATGTATGTATGTATGTATGTGTGTATGCATGCATGTATGTATGTATGTATGTATGTATGTATGTATGTATGTATGTATGTATGTACGTACGTACGTATGTATGCATGCATGCATGCATGCATGTATGTATGTCTGTATGTATGTATGTATGTATGTATGTATGTATGTATGTATGTATGTATGTATGTATGTATGTATGTCTGTATGTATGTATGTATGTATGTATGTATGTATGTATGTATGTATGCATATGTATGCATGCATGCATGGATGGATGGA
The DNA here is from genome assembly GCF_964340395.1 of Glandiceps talaboti. Lineage (NCBI taxonomy): Eukaryota > Metazoa > Hemichordata > Enteropneusta > Spengelidae > Glandiceps > Glandiceps talaboti. Next base: position 9,843,512 of record NC_135557.1, on the reverse strand, counting down.
TGTATGTATGTATGTATGTATGTATGTATGTATGTATGTACATGTATGTATGTATGTATGTATGCATATGTATGCATGCATGCATGGATGGATGGATGGATGTATGTATGTATGTATGTATGCATGTATGTATGTATGTATGTATGTATGTATGTATGTATGTATGTATGTCTGTCTGTTTTGTTTGTTTGTCTGTCTGTCTGTTTGTTTGTTGCTTGCTTGCTTCTTTGTTTGCGTGTGTATTTGTTTGTTTGTTTGTTTGTCTGTCTGTCTGTCTGTCTGTCTGTCTGTCTGTCTGTCTGTCTGTTTGTCTGTTTGTTTGGTTCGTTGGTTGGCTATTAGCTTGTTTGCTTGTCTGTGGTTGTTTGTTTGTTTGTTTGTCGTAATCACTACACATTAAAAAAAATCATACAGATTGATTCGAGTGCCTGTGGTCACAAGTTATAGTGGTCCATTCTGATAAGGATTGTCAATCTTAAAGACAGGTCGAAAGCTCAATGCTAAAAAAAACACACCAAAACTTTGGACTGCCTGTGCGTTATAACATATGTAATCTATATACACGTCAATCATGATGTCACTTCCGTTTCTCTCACTTTCCTATAACCGATCACATAGCAAGTTTGTATATTTTGATTTGATTATTTTCTGTGTCTGATACAACAATTTGGTATTCCTGTTCATGTAGCCTGTACGCGACACCACAGATTCCACCATCAATGACGTCATGTCTGTTAACTCTGCACAGAAATCTCCCACTTGGGCTGAAAAGCTGAACAGTGCTGTTACTGCCGACAATGACATTATCGAACTGGTCAACCGCGACCGCTATTGGTCCGCGGAAACTTCCGTCATCGTTACCATAGTTACCGAATTCGCATTTCAATCCTCCGCCCTCACCTATGATCTGTACCTGGTGGCTTCGTTGGTTAGCGACAATCAGATCATTAGCGCTGTTCACAGCTACTCCCCAAGGCAGACTAAAGTTGTACTTATCACCCTTCAGAACCTGCATAACAGCGCCATCAGTGGCCATTATTTTAACTGAGCATTCCTTCTTTGAAGTACCGCAGTTACAGTCAGTAATGGCAAGGTATCCGTCATTCGTCTTCGCGATTCCTTGCGGGCCGCAGAGGGCGTCCTTACCAAACGATCCTAAGTATTTCCACTCGACTGTATCTATTCTGTGAAAACACATATTCTCAAAGTCAGTAACGGCAACCTCGTTTTCACTAATCGTGGCTATATCAACGGGGTCAAACTGAACGACATCTTTAACGTTGTCAACCGGAGTGTAACAACGTCTGCGTTTTCTTTCAAGAACACGCACTCTTCTTTCAAGACGCTCTGCAACGACGATAGAATTGGCCTGAATGGTCAAACCGTGTGGAGAAAGTTGACCATCTACAAGAGACCATTCTTCCCCTGTATAAGTATCCCTGAGAAGGAATTTCGGACTCACTGTGCACTTGGGGTTCCATGATTTTCGAAGACAACCGAGGGAGCACTCGCCATCTCTTCCATCATTTGCGATGTACTCGATTTCAAAGGGGACAACGAATCCGTCCGCTTTTTGCATGAGAAATGCAATTCGAACGAGAAGTTGCTTCACTAAATATAGAAAAATCACATCTTTGGTCAGTTTAGATAAACTATGTAACGCAGATTGCAATAAGCATACTGCTTTCAAAGCATCGGCGCACTGTACATCCAAAATAGCCGTCTGATTTTGTTGGTCCTCCAACAGCCTTTCAAGTTCATCGAGCAATACGCTGTACTCCATATCCAACTTGTTATTTTGTTGTCTGTCTGCTGCCCCAATTTCAATCTTACGGATTATATTCTCCCTTGTGGCTTCTACGACTTTATCTCTTTTTACTCGTCTTGCCATTTTCCCTATATCTTTTAAAGTCGCTGTAAACTGTTCTAGTTCTTTAGTTTTCTCATTTAGTTCAGTCGCCATTCTCTTCCTTCCCTCAGCGATTGTCATTGGTTTACGGTTGTATTCGTGATAATGGTTGTAATCGGCGCATTTGCGACAAATTATAACATCACATTTGGTGCAGAACAAATCCACTGTTTCCTTCATATGCCACGGACAGGTCATCGAATCAGCTAATCGCGACTCTTCAAGTACTCTGAACCTTTCCTTCGATACTACATTATGCTGTTTTAATGTGTCACGTAGGCGATGCTTGTCTCTACAACCGATCCGGGAGCACATAGCCGTCTTGCACTCCGTACATACATACTCGCTCTTTGATTCGCAGATTTCACAGTTTGAACCCAGCACACGTTTGCAGGAAGCCAGCTCGTTTACCGCAGCATTGACCCCAGGTTTACGCAACCCCGTTAAAAGGGAATGTCTCTCATTACATAGTTTACAAACTACGTCGCTGGTTGTTGACATTTTCTGAACGCATTCCGAACAGAAATAGTGATAACATGGTAGGATTTTCGATTCTGTTACTTCTTCAAAACACAACGGACACTCGAGAATGGTTCCGGGAATGGCGCCCTCAACGATGGTTGTGGACCTATTAACAAAAGTCAAAACAGGTATTCATTATAGAATTACAAAACTATTATAGAACTAAAACGACATTTACTAATTGTATTCAAATCGACTCAAGTAAATACCACGTGCACATTTTCAAACTTTTGATTGTATTGAAAATGAGTGTAGGTAAACAAATAGTAAGCCCTTCGGAATCTTCCATAATGAGGTCTAAAAAACAATTCTTTGGTTCCGGTTACCCGACCCCACCCAACTTTTCACTGCCGACCGTTAATTAACTTGTTTTACATATTCGAGAAAAAAATAATAAAAACACAAAAATTGTGAAGTCTCACGACAAATAGTGGATGCGGAAACTGACATCAACTTAAAAAGACAAAATAAAACTGTTCTTCCAATCTGTAATGGCTGCACATCTGATAGGAAGAAATAAACAACACAGAGACCATTTGGAAAACAATGGAAAACCTGAATTAGACACTCACACATGAAAAATATATGTAATAAAGTACAATGAAAAATCTACCTATCCCACGTATTCTAAAATTGAGTGTAATCGGAATCACAATTGTTTTATTAGGCTTGAATTGGTGTCGTGCCTCTTTCTAGTACATTTTAAATTTTAAAACTGAATACCTACCTTGCTGAACCCCTCCGTCTAATACTAGCACTGCTACCCATTGTTCTAGTAGAGTACATCATTCACATGGTATAACATCATTAAGTCCTTACAGAGTTCATAGTTAATGTCTGTTGGAGAAATGCATACAATTGTATTCAAATATTGATTGTGTATCATGTTGTGTTGTGTTGTGTTGTGTTGTGTTGTGTTGTGTTGTGTTGTGATGTGTTGTGCTGTGTTGTGTTGTGTTGTGTTGTGTCGTGTCTTGTCATGATGTGTTGTGTTGCGTTGAATTCTAGTGTAATGTAGCGTTGCGTTGCGTTGTGTTGTGTTGTGTTATCTTGTATTTTCTTGTCTTGTCTTGCGTTGCGTTATCACATAATGTCGGTTCTCATTGTGTTATGGTTTGTTGTAATCCGTTGTGCTGTGCTGTGCTTTGGGTTGTGTTATGCTTGATGTATTTCGCTGTGTTGTGTTTTTCTACATATGTCATGTTATGTTGTCTCGTGTTCTGTTACGTATTGATGTGATGTAGTGTGCCTTATTTTGCTTTGTCATGATACGTGGTTCTGTTCAGTGTTATATTGTGTTATGTTGTGTAAGGAATACTGTGTTGTGTTATGTTGTGTTATGTAATACTGTGTTGTGTTTTGTTATGTTATGTTGTGTTATGTTGTATTATGTTGTGTTATGTCATGTCATGATGTCACAGTTTTGTAATACGATATGTAAGTCCTGTACATGTATTGTTAGCTAGTCAGTTCAAATTGTCAAATTTACATGCCAACATGTACAACATGCATACATAACCCTTTAGCCGACCAAATAGTTGTTAAATAATAAAATTATTCTAACGTATCTGTGTTAACCTTATACATGCACAGATTATGATAAATGCTATACCAGAATATACTTACTTGTAATGAATACATGTATCAACAGTATGAGAGATACATTGGTACCACTGCCACAAGACAAAAATAGGCCTGAATTGAATGTATTTATAGAGATGTATTAGTTGCAAAACGTATGATACATTGTCGCATGACGTTTATTTATTTATAGCAATTGGTCAGTTTCAATTCGTATAACGGGTATTGAAACTATGAATGGAGTGTATGAAATATGATGGTATCAATCATTTGCATTTATTATTTTTATAGTCCAAACACGTTTTCATGAAGTGGATGTATCCCGGATGTGAATTTATTTGTATTGGTTTCTGATTGGCTTTAGAATCCACATGTAGTTAACAAACATGTGTTGTTATATTATTGTTTTTTTAATTTCTGGATTTTTTAAAGATACAAAACAAGTGTTGGTCTAAATAAATGTTACTATATTAAGAAAATTTTGATTGAGTTAGTTGTCGCCGTCGTCGTCGTCGTCGTCGTCGTCGTTGCTGTTGTTGTTGTTGTTGTTGTTGTTGTTGTTGTTGTTGTTGTTGTTGTCCAGAAATCATAACATATATTATATTTATACAGTATAGCATCGACTATATGTTACTAAGACGCCAAACAAATCAAGAAGGGAACTGAAACTGCAGAAAACTAAAGACTGTTGCGATAGAAATGTTACTGTATAGGTCAACGTGTGGGTAGCAACATGTACAGATCCGGCTTGCAAGCTCGCTGACTCGGACACCAATGTCCTCGTGTCAGAGTCAGCTCAAATGACGTGTGTTGAAATCAGACATGCATGCAATGTAGTTCTGAGTTTATTCGCTGCTGGGTTTCGATACGCCCCGCAGAGTATAGTGTACACCCAGAGCTACATGTATGGTTACCGGATTAATTTAAATAAACACTGGCAATTTTACAGCGTGGATATTTGTGATGTCAGTTCATAGTACTGTAAGCAATGGTAACGGAATGAATAAAGTGTACTGTTAGTGCTGTGATGCAATGTGTATATATACCGTACAGGCTAGACGCTGATATTCAGATATGTATATAGCGTGTGGATTTTGCCACACCTGCATGCCGTGGTTACATCGGTCACTAACTTACACGTAAAACAAACAACACGGGTCCTATGTTCCATCTTAAGGCTATATACAAAATTGTAACAGTATTGTGTTTATAGTGTTAATGTATCGAAGGCTTCGCCCAGACCGGATCACCTTACCTGTAACTGTTAGTTTCCAAAGCCGTGGTCAGGTGAGACACAGGTAACCCTGACGGTCAGTTTGTAACTCATAGATTATGTTGAGAGGTTTGACAACTACCTGTTGTGTTATCGGAGGTCAAGTAGGCCGGTAGTCAAAGTTAAATGTTTACTTGTATATGACATCGTTTGACCTTTCGTCAACTAGTCAGAACAAAGACCGTACTGAGGTGTGCCAACATCTCAATCTATTAAACCTGTGACCACTAGTGATCTCAGATTAAACCATAGTATTCTGGTATGCTGCTAAATATCTAAACTGACGAATGGCCCCTCCCAGTACTTATGTATTGGGGTGATTCCAACACAGTATCTGTACACTCAGGTACTTCCATCAGCCATGTGTGGTAAAAACATTCAATTTACGACTTTCATTAGGTGTATTTTATTATAACGATCCTAGGGATATTACACTGATTATTTCAAGTGGTATTTGTTATCGTTCAAAAGATAATGTAGACAAATGAACCAGACATGGAAATAAACAATCTTAAATTTAGTAAACAATCTAAATTAAACTTTACATGCTAAAAGTAAACATGATGAGTCGTGACGTCATCACTGGTTGATGGAACTATAGGTAAATACAAATAGCGCCACCAGAATGTTATGTGAAAATTAAAACAAAATACATGCAGCGTAAATTACTATGTGGGTAGGCCAACACGTACTGTTTGCTAGGGTCAAAGGTCGCACAGCGTATTTAATTGTATGTACCACTGGAAGAACAGTGTGTTGCCTTTGTTTAATTAATGAACGACTCTACATATATGACGTCACGAGTGAATGCACGATTAAAAACAAGATCCTTTTATATTCCATTCCTGATAAATCAAGAAGTGTGGGTACTGTGTAAGCTTCCGCTTGTTAATTGTAGTGTGCCATCAACGACAATTGTAAATTTATTTCGTTTTTCAAACTTATGCGTCTTTGTGATTACATACTCGGATTTTGATATCACCAAAGTTGTAAGTGTAATCATTCGATAAAAAAATATTAAAGATTTTAAAGACCCATGAACAAATTAAAAGGAGTCGAATTTTCTCTCTAAACTTGGAATCACAGTGACAACTTTTGAAAAACAAAATAAAAAAATTGGCTGTTGCCGTTGATGGCATACATGCACATTTTGACTATAAGCTTATATTCAATCTTACCACCGAAGCTAAACGACCTAAATTTAAAAGAAAAACGAACTATCAAAATGAAACGTGAACTATTATGAAACCCTCAAGAAATTAAAATTTCATTCAGACTGTTTACGTGTACAAATAACCAAAAAAAAACTTTTGCCGATTAAACTGAAAGTGAGAGATGTATACATGAATATATGAATTTATACCGTCTACTAATTTCCGTTTAAAATACATACTTTTGTATTCAAGTCCTATATTTAGACTATTTTATAAACGCTAGTATGTGGACAAACAAACCACATTCAAGATAACATATATTCAAGTTTTTTTATACAATGTACTTCCATTTCTATATAAAAAACTATAACTGTTTCCTGGAAACTGGAAAAAACACCCATCAACATAAACGTGTGTCAGATGTCTGTTTGCTCATGTATGTAGGCGTGCGAAAATATATGAAAGACGTCAACGTGCTAGTCATGATCTTTCACTTCTGTAATGACAGTTGACAGCATACCTTTCACGTTATTGTGATAGGTTCACCTTTTCACAGTAACAGAAATTATTCATCCATATCACTTTGCCGACGGGGCTAGCTAGGGCAACTAATAATGTGGACTTGTCGTGCTGTTTGCGGCGTTGCGTTGTCGTTGTTTACCGGTGGAGTCGTTATATACAGCACGGTGACTCATGAATGGTGGATGTGTTCTGGTGTCAGGACGGGTCTATGGGATAGCTGTGTGCCAGCAAAAAGCGGTAGATACTTGGAATGTTCTTCACTTAGTGGTGATCGAGTTGACGGTATGTATATATAGTTATACTATACGAAGCCGTAAGTTTTAGGAGTTGGTCTGTTTATATAACCATTATTGTCTGTTATGTTAAGCGTATTATAAACGGAAACAACGCCTGGATCTTTCGGGCTTTAGCCTAAAAATAGCGGTTTTTTTATTTCCTCATTGACCTATGCAGTCATGTCATTTTCGTTTTAAACAATAAACAATACAGTAGGAAGTGTTCATTTGTTTACAGTTGGCGTGGGTTGACAAATGTTTTACCTGTAAGGGAGTGTCGCTGTTATGTTTGTCTATGTGTCCGTGTATATGTGTATGTATGTATGTGTGTGTGTCTGTGTGTATGTATGTATGTATGTATGTATGTATGTATGTATGTATGTATGTATGTATGTATGTATGTGTGTATGTGTGTGTGTATGTATGTATGTATGTATGTATGTATGTATGTATGTATGTATGTGTGTGTGTGTGTGTGTATGTATGTATGTATGTATGTATGTATGTATGTATGTATGTATGTATGTATGTATGTATGTACGTACTGTAGAACAAATACGACATGAATTGTTTAATGCTTTTTATAAATAGAAATCGTCAAGTAAAAAAACGTCATCGTTTATAATTTTAAAAAATGCGAAAATGAACCATTTTACCAAAAGGACGCGAGTAACGGGACGATGTCAAAAGAGATTTAGGCCTGAACAAAATTGGTTCCTGTTACCCGACCCCATCTAGTTTTCACGGCGAACCCCAGAAAAAAATCGCGACAAATGCGACGTCTCGCGAGACATAGTGGATGCAGAAACTGATATCAACTTAAAAAGACACTATAAAAATGTTCTTCCAATCTGTAATGGCTTTACATCTGAAGAGAAAGAACAAATACAGAGACCATATTATGGATAACAACGGAAAACATAACTGAACAAGACTCACACATGAACAAAATATAACATTACAAATCTACCTACTCACCTATTCTATCACACATTGTTTTAGTCCCTAACAGAGATTAACCCTCCATGTATACGTATAGCACGTAACAGTACTACGTAATTTAATTCGTCATTTGAAATCAGACTTCAAGATGTAAATAAAAATCAACACGTACACCAATTCTTGCACATTCTTGTTAACCCTGCTGTGTGATACACCTCTCACTGTTCCCGTGCATCTGTTACTTTCCCATATATAGGTAACATGTCATTGTTACGTCTTACATATAACTCTGGTTCTTTACAGCTTCATTAAATTTCACACGTTTTTGTCTGATATTGGCGACAATAGTTGGAGTACTATCTACTGTATGTATACTAATGGTGGCTGGTAATGGAAATCTATATTCGAAAGCTGGTCATAGAGCAGGAATAGGACTTCTATTCACTGGTAATGACAAGTTTATCATTCTACAGTTCCCTTTCGTTTCATTTCCTCTTTCGTTTCATGTTTCTGTTTTTTTTTCTTATATTTCGTCTTTGTTGTGTTGTGTTGTGTTGTGTTGTGTTGTGTTGTGTTGTGTTGTGTTGTGTTGTGCTCTGCTGCGTTGCATTGCGTAATGCTGTGATGTGCTGTGTTGCATTGCGTAGCGCTGTGTTGTGTTGTGTTAAGTTGTGTTGTGCTGTGCTGTGTTGTGTTGTGTTGTGTTGTGTTGTGTTGTGTTGTGTTGTGCTATGCTGTTCTGTGCTGTGATGCGCGCTTTGTTGCACTGTGCTATGTTGTGTTGTACAGCATTTTTTTTGTTAATGTTGTATTAATAATGTTGTATTATCTTATGTTATTATTAATATAATACAACATTATTAATAATGTTGTATTATCTTATGTTACCTTATATTTTATTGTAACGGTGTATGTTGCTTGTTTTCTTTTTTATATAAGTCCATTTCATTTCTCCTACATGAACTTATTGCTGTACAATAACGAAAATAAACCCATATGTTATTATACTAACATTTATGATAAAAAAATAGAAAATGAAAGAGAAAGAGAATAGATTTATATGAGACAACCTTTACAACGAACAATTTGATTGGTGATGTACTGTCGGCCTGCCATCCAGAGATTGCTATGATTGAAATAATTGTCGTTTGGTGGCGCTATTTCAATACCGCCAGATACATATAAATGCCATATCATAAAGTGAATGCTAACAACGGCATAAGTCTACCAGCGGTCATTTAGTGGTGTAGTTTTGTCATGCACTGTTTGATGCAGTAACCAGATCGTTTTTACTAATCATACTGTTCTCAATTTGATATTTTTTTCAAGGGTTTTTCATACTTATTGGGTCATGTTTCTATGCTGCCGATAAATTGCCGACTGTTGACGATGGACAATGTTCTTTTGGTACGTCCTTAAAACTAGCCTGGGTTTCCATAGTAACTGCAGTGCTTGGTGGTTGCGTTGTTGCATGGGAAGACAAATGGCAAACAAAAGACAGAACAAACTATGAATCGTTGACGTAATACACTTTAAGGAAGAGTAGTGAGGAGAAATGCAGTACATGTATTCGTCAACCAAGCATTTACAGTACATGTATTCGTAAACCAAGCATTTACAGTACATGTATTCGTAAACCAAGCATTTTGGAAATGTTCGCAAAAATAGAATTACCACCGATGGGTTTCTGAATACCCATTTCAAAGAAGAAGATAACAATTATACATATTATTTTTTCAACAGACTTTCATAAAAGTCATGTGCAAGAAAACTAAGGAAAATATATGCAGATGTTAAACCTGCACAACACGTATCATTAGGTATAACAAAAGACATTTACAGCTATGTAGCATTGGTTTTTCATCATGTAACGTGATATTTAATACACACCCTCAGACAACTTACAACTTAAATGATGTAGGGTTGGTGTTTCACTCATGTAACATGACATTTAATACACACCCTAAGACAACTTCGAATGCAAAAGAAACAATTACATAAGTGCCATGCACAGTGGGTATGTAGAAGTAGTCAAGGTGATGTGTTAATTATCAGTTAAAATTAATAATTTCAGCAATTAAAATTATCAAGGCCATGTATAATATTTAATGTTTCTACTACACTGTGAAAGAATAGCGATCCTTATCAGTGTTCAATGTAATTGGGCAAATGATCCTGTTGTGTGTATTATGTCTCTGTTATTGTTAGTCTAGAGTTGAAATATGTCTATCTCTGTGTCAAAAACGTAATGTCCCATGTGTAAAGTCCAAACCTACTGTACAGACTGCGGATTACTCACGTTCGTGATAACGTACGTGATGCTGAAAAAGCATTTAATTCAAAGCACATGTGTTATTGAGGTGTTAGTATATTTTATGCAAAGTCTGCAACTTTCTATTCAAATTTTGATATATCCTTATGTTAGATTTCATTAAAATGTTACTTTTGTAGAAATGTGACTTCTACAGGGAAATATTAAATAAGGAAAATCCAGAATAAAAATTCTGAGAATTATGGGTAAAATATTATTCAATATAAAATATTAAATATGCATTTATTTCTACTTACATTATTAGTTTGCAAACACCATTTTCTAAAACAGGTTGTGTTTCTATTACCAAAATAGTTATGATATAAAATGTTCTTCTCACTCTTGGAAAATATTAAGCAAGATGAAAGCAAACAATACAAGACATTTCGTAGTTACATGTGATCGTCATAATGGCATTCCATCAACAAGTACATAATATATATTTTTAAGTAATGATGGGCAAAATACCCTAAATTAGCAATGGTATAACCCATCCTCACAGGTAGATAACAATTGTTTCAACGTAGGCAGATTAGACTTTCAACAAGACTCGAATTAAGAGGTGAAAGTACATTACTCAATATCACAAAATGTTTCGTCAATACTGTGTTTCGTCTATAATGCTAATCATAGCAATGGTGACTTTTCCAGGTAAGTAGATTGTCTTTCTTTTTACGTTCATATGTTTGTTTTTTCGTCAGTTAGGTAACTTGTGTTATTGTTTATGGTTTTTCTTGTATATTGCTCATTTTGTTTACTTTATTCATTCATTAAGTAACATGATATTAACGATGTTGATATACAACACAAAAAGTCGGAAAACTGTTCGTTGAAATTACAATATAACTTAATTAGAATACTTATTCTCACTAGTTGAATGGTTTTATGGCCAACATCAATTGTTTTCTTTAGCTAGCAGATGCTTCAAATACGTCCTGTTAAATCGATATAACACTAACACAGAGTCGTATCATTATCATCAATATACTATACAAAGCTGTGAGGAGACAGGAAATCGCATTTTAAACAGTAACATTCTATCAAATAAAGTAACGATAAACCATTTCAGAAAATTTGTTATCCATGGTACTTAACCACTTCATATAGTGTTGCATTTGAATATATGAATATATAATGAGTTGAGCTAATAACTACAAGCTATATTTATCGTACTCATTAGCTATTGGTATTTTGCTGAGTAATGACCATGAGACAATCTCTTAAAAAAATTTGTATAAATAAAGTCTGAGACCTTTCATGCGTAGTGTAATGAGAATAGACATATCGTATTATTAAAGTATGGTTGGAACTATGGAAAATGTAGTGTAATGAGAGTAGATATATCCTATTATTAAAAGTATGGTTGGAACTATAGAAAATATAGTGTAATGAGAGTAGACATATCTTATTATTAAAAGTATGGTTGGAACTATGGAAAATGTAGTGTAATGAGAGTAGACATATCTTATTATTAAAAGTATAGTTGGAACTAAGGAAAATGTAGTGTAATGAGAGTAGACATATCTTATTATTAAAAGTATGGTTGGAACTATGAAAAATGTAGTGTAATGAGAGTAGACATATCTTATTATTAAAAGTATAGTTGGAACTATGGAAAATGTAGTGTAATGAGAGTAGACATGTCTTATTATTAAAAGTATAGTTGGAACTAAGGAAAATGTAGTGTAATGAGAGTAGACATATCTTATTATTAAAAGTATAGTTGGAACTATGGAAAATGTAGTGTAATGAGAGTAGACATGTCTTATTATTAAAAGTATGGTTGGAACTATGGAAAATGTAGTATAATGAGAGTAGACATCTTATTGTTAAAAGTATGGTTGGAACTATAGAAAATGTAGTGTAATGAGAATAGACATATCTTATTTTTAAAAGTATGGTTGGAACTATGGAAAATGTAGTATAATGAGAGTAGACATATCTTATTATTAAAAGTATGATTGGAACTATGGAAAATATAGTGTAATGAGAGTAGACATATCTTATTATTAAAAGTATGGTTGAAACTATGGAAAATGTAGTGTAATGAGAGTAGACATATCTTATTAAAAGTATGATTGGAACTATGGAAAATATAGTGTAATGAGAGTAGATATATCTTATTATTAAAAGTATCGTTGGAACTATGGAAAATGTAGTGTAATGAGAGTAGACATATCTTATTATTAAAAGTATGGTTGGAACTATAGAAAATGTAGTGTAATGAGAGTAGACATATCTTATTATTAAAAGTATGGCTGGAACTATGGAAAATGTAGTGTAATGAGAGTAGATATATCTTATTATTAAAAGTATGGTTGGAACTATGGAAAATGTAGTGTAATGAGAGTAGACATATCTTATTATTAAAAGTATGGTTGGAAGTATGGAAAATGTAGTGTAATGAGAGTAGACATGTCTTATTGTTAAAAGTATGGTTGGAACTATGGAAAATGTAGTGTAATGAGAATAGACATATCTTATTATTAAAGTATGGTTGGAACTATGGAAAATGTAGTATAATGAGAGTAGAGATATCTTATTATTAAAAGTATGGTTGGAACTATGGAAAATGCAGTGTAATGAGAGTAGACATGTCTTATTATTAAAGTATCATTGGAACTATGTTCCACGTTTTTCCCTGGGCCTTTCCACTCGATATTCACTTATTATTTTAAAAGGAATATTTTATTAATAGTATATATATTATTGATATTAATTTCTTGGGGATCTGCATGCACGCAAATTGAACCCTGGGGAAAAAGGTGAATGACATCGTACATGTACTTTACATTATATTTGGTATTAATAAATGAAAGGTGAAATACATCTATCTCTGTGTCGAAAACGTAATATACCATGAGTGAAACACCAAGCATACGTCATTTTATCTGTACATGTTAAGACTATACAGACTGATTACTCACGTTCGTGGTAACGTGATGCTGAAAAGCATTTAATTCAAAGCACGTGTGTTATTGAGGTGTTAGTATATTTTAGGCAAAGTTTGCAACTTTCTAATCAAATTTTTAATCATCCTTGTGTTAGATTGTATTGATATGTGACTTTGTCGAAATGTGACTTCTACAGGGAAATATATTTAATAAGAAAGATCCAGAATAAAATTTCAGTGAATTGTGGGTAAAATATTATTCAAATTATTAAATATGCATTTATTTCTACATACATTATTAGTTTGCAAACACCATTTTCTAAAACAGGTTGTGTTTTTATTACCAAAATAGTTATGATATATAATGTTCTTCTAACACTTGGAAAATATTAAGCAAGATGCAAGTAAACAATACAAGACATTTTGTAGTTACATGTGATCGTCATAATGGCATTCTATCAACAATTACATAATATATACTTTTAAGTGATGATGGGCAAAATACCCTAAATTAGCAATGGTATAACCCATTCTCAAAGGAAGATAACAATTATTTCAACGTAGGCAGATTAGACTTTCAACAAGACTCGAATTGAGAGGTGTAAGTACGTTACTCAATATCACAAAATGTTTCGTCAATACTGTGTTTCGTCTATACTGCTTATCATAGCAATGGTGACTTTTCCAGGTAAGTAATTTGTCTTTCTTTTACGTTCATCTGTTTGTTTGATTCTTTGTCAGATAGGCAACTTGTGTTATTGTTTATGTTTTGTTTTGTTTATTGCTCATTTTGTTTGCCTTTATTCATTAAGGAACATGATATTAACGATGTTGATGTACAACACAAAAAGTCGGAAACTGCTCGTTGAAATTACAATATAACTTAATTACAATACTTATTCTCACTTTTTGAATGGTTTTATGGCCAACATCAATTGTTTTCTTCAGTTAGCAGATGCTTTAAATATGTGCCGTTAAATCGATATAACACAAGCATGGAGTCATATTATTATCATCGATATACTATACAAAGCTGTGATGAGACAGAAAATCGCATTTTAAGTAACAGTCTATCAAATAAAGTAGCGATAAACCATTTTAGAAAACATTTTAACCTTGGTACTTAACCACTTCATATAGTGTTGCATTTGAATATATGAATATATGAATATATAATAAGTTGCGCTAATAACTACAAGCTATATTTAACGTACTCATTAGCTTTTAGCAATTGGTATTTTGCTGAGTAATGACCATGAAACAATCTCTTAAACGAATTTGTTTAATTAAAGTCTGATACCTTTCATGCGTAGTGTAATGAGAGTAGATATCTCTCATTATTAAAAGTATGGTTGGAACTATGGAAAATGTAGTGTAATGAGAGTAGACATATCTTATTATTAAAAGTATGGTTGGAACTATGGAAAATGTAGTGTAATGAGAGTAGACATATCTTATTATTAAAAGTATGGTTGGAACTATGGAAAATGTAGTGTAATGAGAGTAGACATATCTTATTATTAAAGTATGGTTGGAACTATGGAAAATGTAGTGTAATGAGAAGAAACATATCTTATTATTAAAGTATGGTTGGAACTATGGAAAATATAGTGTAATGAGAGTAGACATATCTTATTATTAAAAGTATGGTTGGAACTATGGAAAATATAGTGTAATGAGAGTAGACATATCTTATTATTAAAAGTACGATTGGAACTATGGAAAATATACTGTAATGAGAGTAGACATATCTTATTATTAAAAGTGTGGTTGGAATTATGGAAAATGTAGTGTAATGAGAATAGACATATCTTATTATTAAAGTATGGTTGGAACTATGGAAAATATAGTGTAATGAGAGTAGACATATCTTATTATTAAAAGTATGGTTGGAACTATGGAAAATGTAGTGTAATGAGAGTAGACATATCTTATTATTAAAAGTATGGTTGGAACTATGGAAAATGTAGTATAATGAGAGTAGACATGTCTTAATATTAAAAGTATGGTATAGTTGGAACTATGGAAAATGTAGTATAATGAGAGTAGACATATCTTATTATTAAAAGTATGGTTGGAACTATGGAAAATGTAGTGTAATGAGAGTAGAGATATCTTATTATTAAAAGTATGGTTGGAACTATAGAAAATATAGTGTAATGAGAGTAGAT
>NC_135557.1:9712959-9822959 GCF_964340395.1 Glandiceps talaboti | reverse complement strand
AATGAAGAGGCGAATACTTGGGATGGTCCAATTCTGAAATCCTGTTGTATCATAGCTTTAACTGTCATGCAAGATGAAACGGTTGTTGGTGTCGGTACAGACAACCAACTTTGGATCAAATCTGATATATATGGTGAATGGCAAGAACACATTCCTAATAGTTGCTGTGTGGTAGATGTTATAGCATTTGCAGATGGCACGCTAATTGGTATTGATACAAATAACTCTTTGGTAACACGTGACAGTGTACAAGGAACCTGGTCAGATCCGGTACCGGATAGCTGTTGTGTGAAGTCTATATCAGAACTACCGAATGGTGATGGACTAGTTGGAGTTGGACGACAACGTGGCAAACTGAGACACCGTCCCAGTGTTGAAGGGACATGGACTAGAGTTGATTTGGACGGCAGGGTCACTGACATTACTATTGGTCCTGATGGTACTATCCTTGGTATTGGGGGTACGTGTGGTCTGTGGAAAAGAGAAAGCCTTGAATCGTTGTGGGAAGGAGAAATAACAAACAGCCGATGTATGATAGCAGTTGTGTTTGTTTATAAATGTAAGTATGTATTTACATTTAAAGAAAGAAAATCAATAACTGAAAACTGGAAACCCATAGATACACACTACTGAATTATAACCTTATCTAAATAGTCGGAATGTTGACGTCATAACTATTAATATGCAAATATCAGACTAAATCCAGACATCACAAACATGGTGACCTTCTTGGTCCATGTATGACAACTATACTAGCTGCAGCTGGTGTAATTTTATTGACAAGACGCTTTGTTCAATGAATGAGCTTCAAACATGGACTAGATGTATGTCTCATCACGTTATATTCTAGCTCAAAAACACACGATGAAGTTATTTCATTCACTAAGTATCCACAATAAATAATAGTTTCTAATCCATGTAGCCAATTTAATGAACATCTAGATAAAACCCATTTCGCATATTTATATATCAGTCCTATCTTTCACAACAGCCAAGACTACAATACCCACGACGTGCTTACCAACCAGCCTTACGCCATCAACGGTTTCTACATCAAACGATGACTCTATGCTGTCGACCTTTACGCCATCAACTGTGTCTACTTCAAGCGATGACTCTACGTTGTCGACCTTGACTCCATCTGGTGTTACCTCACTGCCAGCTTTCAACCAAGTGTGTGAATACGTCATAGAAGAAGATGAAGTCCAGGCAGTGATTGAAGTCATTGTACCACATGGTTTATCTATGCAAATATCCTGTGATAGTGGTATGACGATTGATGGCACAGATACAACTACGTGTCAAAATGGTAGATTTGTTCCAGAAGTGCCAGGATGTGTCAGTATGTATATATCCCACAATTCATTCAATAACTATAATTTATCTGTCAATGAAAATTACAGGTGTGATATCACAGCACAAACAACTTCATATTCTGCAATTCTAACATTAGAACAGCATTTCTTAATGTTCATCATCTCGTTAGTACAGTTTTAGGAACCAAATATGTAAATGTTTTCATCAAGACAGGACAAAGCACCACTTGCTCAACAAATCAAAAGTTAGAAGCAAGTAAATCCCATAGCAACGTCACCCATATATTTCAGTTACTATTACCAGATTTTCTATTACCATATATCCTCATTTTGGTCATTTTACAGATATCAATGAATGTACAACTGAATCCAACATTTGCGGCATTAATACCGTGTGCAGTGATACCATTGGCAGCTACATATGCAAATGTGCACCCGACTACATTAAGGACAATGACAACTGTGTTCCAAGTATTGATAATCATGGGTATTCTGAAGAGACTGGTCCACAGGGTAATGGTTACTAGATAGTTATTTGAATCAATTTTAGATTGGCCATCAAAATTGCCTGCCTATATTTTTATTCTATAGCTATCGCAAATATTCATATTTAAAAGTTGAAACTATTTTATTTTCAGTCATTTCAAACTGTAACTTGTCATAAGATATTTTACGTACACATGTACTTAGGGTTGGACTTTGTTATACTTGTCCATGAAAGTATGATAGTTGTCATATTATACTTATTAATCAATCAATCAATCAATCAATCAATCAATCAATCAATCAATCAATCAATAAATCAATCAATCAATCAACCAACCAACCAACCAACCAACCAACCAACCAACCTACCAACCTACCTACCTACCTACCTACCTTCTTGGTACCTATCTATCTATCTATTTATTTATTTAGCTATTTATTTATTTATTTATTTATTTATTTATTATATTTGGTATTTTCTTTGACATCACATCACAATTTGTTTCGATTTGTTTTCTTTTCTAAGGAAACCAAAACTTATTAGGTCATCATAAATATACTTAGGTCACCATCTTGATTTGTGACGTTGAGGGCAAACTGTCTTTAGTGCACGCCACATAAACTCTCTCCATATACATTAACCACATTTCATCCAAACCATCTTGACCGATAGATCACAAGTTGGAAGTAAAAAGAGATAACATTTGGTACGAGTCAAACTTGTACTGTTATATTCTTGTTATTGACAAAGGAGTTACAGAAGATGAAACTTGCAGTGAAGAAATTGCTCTTGGTACTACATGGCGAGAAACAAAGGGATCACATTTCACAGAATGGACAGGTTGTCCAAGCGGATCAAATGGTAAGTTAACTTTCATATTTTCAAAATGTCAAGTGTGTGTGTGTGTGTGTGTGTGTGTGTGTGTGTGTGTGTGTGTGTGTGTGTGTGTGTGTGTGTGTGTGTGGTTTATTCAGATATAATAGGCCACCGTCCATAATGTTTTTTTCAATGCAGATAATATGAAAACTCGTGAGAACGTAACAGTGTTGTCCAAAAGTTTCTACAAAGGAATGTAACAATTTACTACTGAGTATTATCAACCAATGATTTGGAGCGTTTTTTCAAGGCATGGAAATTAAATTTAGATACGATAGGCAAAAGTAACATACCAGGAATTTGCACGATATTAACATATCTAAAAATGTTGGAAACGTAAATAGGAAAGAAATGGTAGTTTTATCTGTAGCATTTATTTTTTATATCAATGACTATATATGAGAAGGTACCTATCTCAATGTACATCCACGACACTTAAGTACTTACTATAATTATATTATCTAGATATATAACATTAGAATACTTCATCTTAGGTTTCATGCATAGGTACTGCAACGCGGATGGTGTATGGGATGTACCAGATACTTCTGACTGCAGGAACAATGAACTTACTGATCAGATGGATATGGTAATGCACTTACATATGTACATACCTTACAATATTTATCTGACTACAAACTAATAGAGTATTTTCCGTCTCGCGGCAGATCTCGCGAGATATGCAAATAACCTAGCAACGGTTGCTACGGAGGTCAAGCTTTGCGGAGTGGCCATGTTGTTCATATGAAAGTCAATGCATTAGTCTGAAAAAAATACTACCGTTTGTGACCATCTACAATCCTAAGTCATCATGGAAGACATTGAAAAATTGAATGTACACGAACTAAAGAGCATGTTGCGAAAATATAGCGTGTCAACATCAAGTTAAAAGAAAAATACGCCAGTGTCACACTGTCATTATATTTCCGAACTGACTGTCATTTCTGGGAATACGTTGTCAGTGCCAAACTTATGCAGCATACTAGATGGCTATAATATTTCAATCTTGAGAAATGGTAATTAATGACAAGCAAAATCGAGTAGTTTTGATTATTAGTACACATGTACATGGTGGAAACATTTCCCGTCACCAATATTCAATATAAGTATATTAGAATGCAATGCACATGAAGTGTGGCGTAGTACTACTACACATCCACCAGCCGTAAGCCCTTATGAACCGTTGACATTTACGCTGTTGACAAATACGGACGAAAGCTAAAAGTCTTACACATTTTTAGAGTGCCAATGTCCCGTTTCGGTCCTAGAGTTCAGAATTGAAAAGTTCTTAATTATCGTCACAGATCGGGAAATCATAGTCAGTTCCTGACAATCGTATTCCGATTTTACCACATGTTATCAACATACAACAATATCTACCAGTCTAGTTCCCAATGACCGTATTCCAATTTTACCCTACCTTAATAACGTAGAGTAAAATCGGAATACGGTCGTCATGAACTAGACTAGTACTGTATGGAGATAACTTAGAGTAAAATCGGAATACAATCGTCAGGAACTAGAATTGGGAATCACCGGCGATGCGTGAAACACGTGTACATGTCAGCCATGTTTATACTTGAGTTCGATGAACATGTTGTAGAACTCATAGTCCAAATTCGTAAAATAAAACGACATAGTATCTCTAAATTTTAATTTTAAATGCATATATATAGCTCATTTATAAATGTATATGATAAAATCAAAGACAGCGAAAAAAATTCTCAACCGATTTCAAAGTTTTTAGCGGACCCTGACGAATTTAGCTGACGAATTACGGACTAAGAATTACATCATTGCCAACTATTAACAGCACGTTATACAGTAAAGTGATCGCGTACACGTTGTTGTGTTGGTTTTTAGACGACGCTACGCGACGTATAAAAAGTCTATGGAAAAGTTCTGACATTGTATCAAATTTTAGACGTTGTTTAAAAATAGGAATACAATATTCGCGACCTGACATGCAAGTTTTCAACCATAGGGCCTGCGATCCTCGAGTGGATCCAACTCTAGTAATATTTTCAAGTTCATGTTGAAACTGTCAATCTCAACCGCTCTTCATCTGCGCCCAGACGGCCAAAAATCACCGTCACGTCTGACGGCTAGTTATGAATTTCACATACGCACATCGTTTTTACAACCATACTTTAAAAGTTTGCTTCCCTTGATCTATCATACCATGGAAGTATACTTCCATGATCATACGTATTGCACTGTACGTGACGTCGAGAACAATGGTGTTGCTAAGCGGTTGACACTTCAGCTTGACCACCCGAATGTGGTTGCTATGCACTCAATGGCGTCTCCCGCGAGACGGGTAATGGTCTATTAACACGCTCGGACAATATGGGTCAAAATGGGTCATCTTTAATTTGCATGATATAACACTCTTCCTCTCTGCTTAAAGTGATTTTATAATTATTAACTCTGGCGGCATAATGGCACCATGGTACATTGCATTTCCTCTCGTGAGGAGAGTACAATCCGTTGCACCTTCTATAAGCGTATAAGATTAAACCATACACATAGCAAGCGCTATCCTACCGGGTCCCCACTTATACAGCTGGGTTGGCTGCGTCACAATTGGGGTTTGAATATTGCCAAAACAAATGTAATAATTGAGAACCAAGAGACAGTTATTATACTCAAACCTGTAACCTACAGATTATAAAGCCGGTCACTCTAACTATTCGACCATCATGACCCCACACCATTATATTACAATTTGTTTTGGTAAAGATATAATGTCTCATTTTCAGGATATCTACCACTAGACCTGCTATTTGCATAATGTATAATGACCTCTTTTGTATAAACTATTAGATATCGGAGATTACTGATCCCCTTGAGATGGTGGACAAGATGAACGATATACAGAATGTTATGGACAGAGTACGACTCAATGGAGGTGATGTGATCGCTATAACTGATCAACTACAACACATTGCATCGCTCAAACTCAACTCAGGAAATGATACTAAAGTTGCCAATGACTTCATGAAGGTAGGGCGAGGCATTTTATAAAGCAATCTTATTGGCGGGAAAATTTATACGATTCATTGTGGTTTGGCATTTAGCAATTTCCATCCAAATTCAGTGAGTCGAAAAACGTAAACTATGCTTCACGACACATGTGATTTAAATATTTAAATTGTTAGACGACGAAACGCCAAACTTACAACGAATGTGTGATAGACCTCCATTGATTGAGACTTAAGTAAATACATTGTACAAGGCATGTTTTGGCCATCCATTAGGTACGTTTCATCATTGCGTATTTGGCTTAAAGAGGGTCACTCGTAATAAATTATTTCATTAGTCTAACTAATACATTTTCCAATTAAAGTCACACACACAAAATTAAAAGTACAGATCAGCATAACATTGATATCCTCATTCTGAGCTCCAATTTTAATTAGCATAAATGTTGGGGATAATTTCAATTTCAGTCCCGGTGTCTATAGTTTAGCACATTGTCTTGATCCTGGGTTACTCAGGTGAATCCTGAACGCCAAGTCTCCAAGCTACTGGAAGAGGGATATTGCTTAGATTGATATTACTTGGAATTACACTAGACTATATCAAATTTGACAATTTGAATTGTTGATGGCTGTTCCGCTTCCAGGTTTAATGGGAGAAGTTAACAATCTAGTTGCTGGCTGTTAGATGATACTTTATCAGACAAATCATGTACTTATTCTGAGCATGCAATGCTATGAATATTTGTTGACAACATATTGTAATATGATAATTGTCTTGTCCGAAGGCAAGTTACAATGGTACAGAGAGGCTCCAAATAAGTATACATACAACATGGATGTACATATGTTGTTATTTCGTTTTTTCTTAAAGTTTGTACTACGGATCTTCATGACAACACTAAGTGCTTTTTATTACTCTGACAGAAATTCACAGGCTTCATCTCAAGAACTGTTCAGCCGGATATGGAGGATTTGTGGAAACAGATTTATGAGGTAATTATAAGTCTTAGTTAGTTTGAACATCATAGCGCATGTAACAGTGTTGGCGAGCATTAGTACCCGCATACAATTAGTATGTGAACAGCAGTTCATATTAGTTCAGTATATTTGTTTCAGTAACATGGCCTCACCTCATCGTACTTATAATAAGAAAATCAATTCATAGCGAGATAGACAGTGACTGAAAAGCATTTTCTATACAACAGTATAATACCAAAAGCATTATCTCAAACATATATGCAAATAAGCGCTCGATCGGTCCATCCACAAACTCATGTAAACCCGCAGCAGGGTTGTATGCCAAATTTTCTGTCCTGGACAAAGATATCTAATACTAACAAAATCCAATAACGTGTTAAGTACCACAGTGATTGTGTATGGGCTGTTTACTGTAACACTTTCAATCATTAGCTCCTTAAATTTGTACGCAAGCTTTGCACTTTGCATGTCAATTGGTTCTGTCGTTGTATTATAGTCTTTTCTCCAGTTTATTACTTCATTCATTTTATCATCCCTGGTCAAATTGACACAACTCCCAAATATTATAATTTGGTTCCCAAATCAGTACATTTCATTAAATGTGTACTTCACTCCAATATACTCACGAGGGGATATTTGCAGACCTACAGGCAGACACACATAAAACAGATAACAAGCAATATGATAACTAATAAATTATATATTTTGTTTATAATGTAGGCAAAGGGCACAGGTGGTATTGCAACGTTGTTATCGTCAATAGAGATATTCAAAGATCAAGTGTACGATTACATGGTGTCCACAAACCAAAATATTTCGCTCACCGACAATTTCATGGGTAAGCAGCAAACAATATATTGATAGATTTGTGCTTAATAGTTCGTAATGTTTCGAAACAAAAATGTCTTCAATGGTTCAGCTTTTGCTGTTGATGATGTTACTCTCTGGCAATTGAGTGTATTGCTCATAAAATCTGCCAGATATGCTATATGATATTATCTTAAATTTCTTTCAGATCTAAAGGCTTACATCATTCATGTTGGAGGACATGGCAAATACACCTTCCCCGAGGTTGTTCAACGACGAACTCGACGACATTCTGAAGGGAATGACACTCCTGCTGCTCAGAGTTACGTTGTATTGTCAAATTCCGTACTGGAATTAGTGAACACTACAAGTACCACAGGTATTCACATCACAAAAACAGATACATACATACATACATACATACATACATACATACATACATACATACATACATACAAACATGCATGCATACACACATACATACATACACACATACATACATACATACATACATACATACATACATACATACATACATACATACATACATACATACACACATACATACACACATACAAAATACTTACATACACACATACATACATACATACATACATACATACATACATACATACATACATACATACATACATACATACATACCACAATTGTCTTCTTATATTGTTATGACGTAGTGAGTTTCCTTGAATTTTTAATGAACGATGCCATTAATTATTGAAGAATCTTTTCTTAATACTCTAATTTGATGATTAAAATAGACTTAAATATATGAAATGTAACAGTTGTCCTTCAAACGTTATGCCAACAACACGTATACATTCCACTTTTTCCTCCTGTCTAGAGTTTTATGTCATTTATTAGGAAATCTCCATGGTCACGACAAATTAATTGGCCAAATATTAACTTAACAAATTGTGTTCGTTGAACTATGAAATTAATAATTTACATGGAAAGATCAATTAAAATTGAACATGCACAAATACAACATTTGACACTCTGTTTTCAGATAACCCAGTAGCAGTGGTAATTTACGTTATCAAAGATCCTACAAATATTATACCAACTGATGCAGTTTCCAAAAAGTAGGTGTACATGATCCAAATGTTATTGAGTTTGTAATCGTCAAATCTACAACTAGTTTCAATTCAAAGCAGGCCATCTCTTTGATGCTTGACTCTGATATACATATGGTTGTGTGTGTGTGTGTGTGTATATGTATGTGTGTGTGTGTGTGTGTGTGTGTGTGTGTGTGTGTGTGTGTGTGTGTGTGTGTGATATTGTGTTGAGAGACATGTAAGATACATACAAATATATACAACCAAATGTAGATGTTTGTACGTACGTACTTAATTACAGTGGCCGTTATATGACTTCATTTTGTAATGTCAACATTACATCTCATGGTTTAATTTTTACAATGAATTTCTATTACTACAGACGAAGACTAAAAAAGTTGGTGAAATCTGTCACAGCAACTCAGAAAGTGGAAAAAGTAAACACACCTTTGATGTCTGTCACATTATATCCTAGACATGAAATCACCACAAATATAGGAGAACCTATAAAACTGGTGTTGTATGAAACAAACGTAAGATGCTTAAGTTAACTTTAAAATGGGGCTGCGGGCACTTTGCGGGTTCACCAAATGTCATTCTTTTATAAAATCAACAGTTCGTAATTATCTAGCTCGTGTAGAAATTAATAACTTGTCTATTTCAACAAAATCGATGATGAAGAAGAAAACGGTACACACTTTATTATTAATTAGGTTGATATATTTATATGTAAAATCACTGCAGGTAAATAAATCTATGCAAATATACATTGCAGGTGTAATTCTTCAGTTCTCATTAGGAAGAAAAGACAAAAGGATTCACTATTTAAATAAACTGAGAGTGAATAATAGAAAATAATTGTTATAAAATAGAATATTGGGTCACCACGTTTTGTCGCCATCTGTCAATGTTATTATTGATTTGTTAGTTATTCTGTCTGTCTGTCTGTCTGTCTGTCTGTCTGTCTGTCTGTCTGTCTGTCTGTCTGTCTGTCTGTCAGTTAGACTGTTTGTTTGTTTGTTTATTCACAGTCATTCCAGTGTTGTGTTTCAATATGTTCACAGTGTGTTAATTCTTCTACCTTCAGTCCCGGTTTTTACACCAAGTACGAAGTTATTTCTGTCATGACATTTTGATGATAACAGTACAAATATATTGTTGGGTTTTAATAGCTCAGCTAAAAGGATTTAAAAGGGTTGAAATTTGATAGAGAAAATGTTACACAGTTATAAAATAAGACCATTACTATTGATAAAATAATTTTGTTCTAAAATTGTGCTTCTTTCATTACACAGGTGGGTTATGCTCCTCGTTGTTCTTTTATCGACTACAAGGCAAAGTATGGGTGAGTTTGTAACAACAAACTTATGTGCACAGGGTCAAAATCACATCACGACTTTCAAAAATGTTCCACTGGCAAAATTTACCAGTCTGGATGAATGAAAGGGTGGGTGGGTGAGTGAGTGAGTGAGTGAGTGAGTGAGTGAGTGAGTGAGCGAGCGAGCGAGCGAGTGGGTGAACGAACGAACAAACACACGAGCAAATAAACGAGTGAACAGACAACTGAATAAATAAATAAATAAATAAATCCATGCTGGCATGAATGAATGAATGAATGAATGAATGAATGAATGAATGAATGAATGAATGAATGAATGAATGAATGGGCGAATTGGACTGACTGAAGAATTGAAGTCGGTCTTATCAAGTATTGTTCGTTTATCATTATGGATTTCAAAGAAGCAGCACTTCCATGTCAAAGTTTGTATTCCTTCTATTTCTAGACTTTGGCGTACCGAAGGCTGTGTCTTGTCTACTAGAGGTAAAGACTCATCCGGAAACTTCGTTGAATGCTTCTGCGATCTCATGGCTAGCTTTGGTGTGATAATGGCAATGGGTGAAGAACCGCAAGTAAGTCGAAAACGTACAACCCGTTTCATCTTAGTCTTGACTTGCTGTGTTTGATACCACCATGGCTAAACCAACAAGAAACTGTATATGCTACACTAAAATATCAATATAACTGATGTATATTTTGTTTATTAGGAAATGAAATGATTTAATCATACTACAGCTAGATGTAGACACATAAGCACCAATGTTCTGACGTCACACTTCATATCTGCATATATAGTTGCACTTTAGTTCATTTTATTTAAACAAAATGTCACAAGAAACTGAATGCTATCTTAATATGCAGCATGTACAGTGTCTAGTTGGCTTCTTTCTGGTTGTATCAAACAGAGCTGATGAACGGTAATATGAAACGAGTCGTAGTATGTGTTGTATATGATTTCTTTAATACTATTTAAAGGTGGTATGTAATGTAATGTAATGTACTGTAATGTAATGTAATGTAATGTAATGTAATGTAATGTAATGTGATGCAATGTAATGTTATGTGATTGAATGTGATGTAATGTAATGTAATGTAATGTAATGTAATGTAATGTAATGTGATGCAATGTAATGTTATATGATTGAATGTGATGTAATGTAATGTAATGTAATGTAATGTAATGTAATTGAATATGATGTAATGTAATGTAATGCAATGTAATGTAATGTGATGAGAACCAAAATATATCTGATTCTATTAACTTTGATAATCACAACCTCACACTCAAATATGCCCGTTCTGTTTTACAGCCCTTTCACGAATATGCCGAGAAGATCATCCTGAACGCTGCCAGTGTTTTATCAGCTACAATGACTTTCATTAGCTTCATCATCATTTTGATTGCAAGGTGAGTTTAAGTATTCAATTTGAATAACGGGGTGGGGGTGGGTTTCATTCATAGGTCCATGGTTTTGGTGTTTTGTATCTGAAGTGTCATTGTATGATTTTGAATCACTTAAATCATAGACATGTATAACATTAATGACTCTCGAATTCGTATTACATTTAAATAACATATTAAGATATTATAGAATATATATGTTCTGCTATTGCATTGCTACATCAATATTGACTCCAGTGACCCACTAGGTTGTGGCATGATCCGGTATCGGACAATGAATTGGAAACAGGTTCCATGTCGTTATTTTCTGTAATGCCACACATTCAATGTAAGTCATGTAACGTCATCGAATGACTCGAACCAACGTTTACAACACGTCCCGTAATGTAAGTTTCAAAACTGGTGTTAATGTAATTAACATGTTCATGCATGGTTATCTATTTTGTCATTAAATAGTAAATGTTCTTTACACCTGTAAAACAGAATGTAAGATGTGTATCTTTAACATTACAGATTAACGGATGATCATTATTATGTGTTGATACAGTTAATGGTATCATTTTTCTGCTTTCCTATGATGGTTTCCATAGCAACAATTCTGGACAGTAACCATGAGAATTGGGTAGGGAAAAATACATCAGTACGTTCGGATTACTTGGAAGATACTACAGTACATATATAACATATTTGGTATTGATATTTGGTATTGACAAATAATTGTCAAAACAATCAAAATGTCAAGCAATTAAAACAATGGGATTTTATAGCTCACATAATTATATAACTACACACGTGACTGCAAAGTCTAAAGACGCTAGAAGGAACGGGGATGTGACATAAAGTACAGCATTTGCCAGGGCTAGATAGAGATCAAAAGGGTGAAACAAGGTAGATATGCACTGTGAAGGGAATAAACTGTGTGTTTGAGTATGTATGTATGTATGTATGTATGTATGTATGTATGTATGTATGTATGTATTTGTATGAATTCAGTTTGCATTGTCCGTGTCAATACCAGAGAATTGTTGAAGTAAAATGTATATAATTATTTTATAGGTCTGTCGATTAACATCCGCCATAATACAGTTTATAATGCTGAGTAATTATGCATGGATTATGAATATTTGTATTCAGTTATTTCTACGCAGTAGATTCCTGATAACTCGACGTTTAATTACAAGGTATAGTAAGTCTCGTTGTCATAACAACTAAGGTGGATTTAGTACACTTTTAAGTGTACGGTAATTGACATCTTTTTTAGAGTTGTTGTCAACTGTGTCAATGATGAACATGCAAATAGATAGTTTGCCAAATGCATGTATGACTGGCTATAGCTAGATAGATAATGGATGGATGGATGGAGGGTGTGCATATGTTTATCAATAGGTGGGCGGATATATTGGTGAACAGACGAGTGGGCAGTTAGTATGCTGGATCAATGCATAAATTGATGGCTTTATGGATGAACAGGAGATAGACAATGAACTTCCAGCTCTGTAAT
Source organism: Glandiceps talaboti (assembly GCF_964340395.1). Lineage (NCBI taxonomy): Eukaryota > Metazoa > Hemichordata > Enteropneusta > Spengelidae > Glandiceps > Glandiceps talaboti. Next base: position 9,810,193 of record NC_135557.1, on the reverse strand, counting down.
TTTGTTTGCATATGTATACATCGATTTGTATGGGTTGGCTGTACAGTAATAGTTAAGACATTTGTTGAGATTTTTAGCTTACATGGGAACACAACAGAAGGATATAAAAGCATTTTCACAAAGGCATAGACTTGGCTATAACTTTTCAATTTTCACTTTGAACGAAATGTGAGAGTTATTTTTTTTTTACATCTCAGACAAACGTATTTCAGTACGAATTATACAAACTAATCGTCACCTGATCGCCGTGGAAGCGTGAAACTCCGAGTAACGACTTACAACGTTCTTATTCTTTGGATTTAAACTATAATGCTGTGCTACTAATATTGCATATATATATATAATATTTCACCAGTTAATTATGTTATTCTATTTACTCACTAGAGTCCTATATCCAGTTATTGGATGGATATTACCGATTGTGATAACGTCTGCCTTTATTTATGATTACATGAATATTTCTGTTGAGGATGAAAGGTATTATATTAAATCTATCAATTTTAATTGTTAGCCTCCAAAGAATAATATGTAGTGGGAGCAATCCGATATAATTTCGGCAATATGCTAATTTGTTCCAAATTAGATTTGACGTTCTTTTACAAACTCTGGACAAAGATCTAATGCTGACATTATAAGATTGGAGGACGCATGTCTGCGGCTAAGTAGTAGTATACATGTTTAGATACATTTTATTCCATTAGACATGAGGGCGCCAGTGTTTTGATAGTGGCATATTAGTTCAAACCATATTTGACAATATTTCGCAAGAAGCTGTTTTTATTCAACCTTGCTATCTTAAATTTTAACGTGTAGTTACTTATTGGTGTGTATATGTCAACAATAATTTGTAATGAACTGTACATTTGCCTGAGCTTTTGTACTATTTACGTTTACTAGACCTACACAAATATTTACTCAGAGTTCTAAAATAATTATGTCATTCCATCGAAATCTTCCTTTATGATGATTTCTCGGTATATAATGAAATCATATATGAAACTCAAGACGTTTCAGGACAATTGGGCGTAAAAAGATTGCGTGGTTCCGATTACATTCAATTTTAGAATAGGTGGGGGAGGTAGATTTGTTATTTTATTTTTTTTAAGTTTATTTCATTTGTCATATGTGAGTGTCTAGTTTTCCGTTGTTTTCCATATGGTATCTGTGTTATTGGATTCTACTCATCAGATGTACAATCATTATAGATTGGAAGAACATTTATATATATTCTTTTTCAGTTCATTTCAGTTTCCGCATCCACTATTTCTTGTGAGACTTCACAATTTTCACGATTTTCTTTTTTTCCTCGATTAATAATATGTAAAAAAAAAAAAACATGTTTAGGGACGGCGTGAAAGACTAGGGGTCGGGTAACCGGAACCAATCATTTTTTTATTTGGCCTTATGGTAGTGACTTAGTTTACCTATATATACTAGATTTCTGGTAGGAAGGAGTTCTCAGTAGATAGTAGATAATAAACTTTATTATTGGTTTGTTTTTATTTCTGTATAAATCCTTGTAAGATGTATCATAATCAATTCGGTGACCATTCTGTCAGTAACCGGTACCTTCATTGGAGTAATGATACTGGTAAGACAAAATGTCTATTATTTTTACGTAGATTATTAATTAAATAATTATTTAATTCATTCATTCATTCATTCATTCATTAGTGAAGTGTATATATACTGAAATTTCAAACTTGTTAAATATTTTCCCTTGTCAATAATCAATGTGACCACGACAGCTTGTAGATTCGCCATCAATAGTATTTTATATTACAATAAATGTTTTTGTAAACACCCAATGAATACTGGTGAGGAATTTGCATAAATAATGATTTTAGGTAATAAGGCCACTTCATGTAATTTTGTTAATACAATAATATTAACTGTGTTTTACATTACAATAAAGGAAAGTCGAAAGAATATCATTACCGGTTCTTCCTAAAGAGAAACACTACTCAATGAAATAATTTATATATATATTATTTATTTGCCAGAGGTCGAAAATATTTTACATATCGAGTGAGGAAAATGAAATAGTAAAGTAATCACATCGCCAATGAGAAAAAAATATATATAACAGAATAACTTGAATTTCTGGCAGGACCACAGAAATAGTTTGTTCAAACTAGTCGAGTTCGAGGCCCAAGGAAAACATATACAGTAATATCATATAAAAATAACCAAAAAAAAAACCAACTTGAAATAACAGACCAAAACTTTATTAACATTAGGTTGTAGGGATTGCTTTTATTATTTTACAACATACAAATTTCACACGGTTACCTAGAAACAACAATACATTTTTTCACCTCTATTCCTCTTTGACTGGTACATCGTTGCATCGATAGTCTTAGCAGGCATGAATATTTATTAGATGAACAATATATATTTATGCCTAATTATCTGAATGAAATAAACACAAAGAGGTCAAACATTTTCAATGATCATCTAAAAGTGTAGAACTCAAATAAAAGTGTAGCCAAAGTATACGAAAGTACCATTTATTTCCTGGAGTGGTGTTCCCCTCAATACATTTTAAAGTGAAACAAACCAATGCAAAACAAAGTCTTTAGGAATGTTACTGGGTGTTACATTTCGGGATTATAACACAAAGATGTCATTGAAAACCAATTATAAGCTAATATAATATTACTGTATAAACAATACATAGTTATGTGCTTTTCTCTTTTCAATGTAGACCTCTGTACTGACGTTGGTAATCGCTTGTTTAAGCCTTTATCAAGATATCGATGGTTGGGGACCCTTTGAGGAGAAATTGTGGTGAGAAAACATAAGATGTAATGTTCCTTTTATACTTTCACAAGATAACAAATAATAGGTTTACCTTCCATAAGCCAAGGTTATGTTTTAGTGATGTCTGTCTGTCTGTCTGTCTGTCTGTCTGTCTGTCTGTCTGTCTGTCTGTCTGTCTGTCTGTCTGTCTGTATGTATGTATGTATGTATGTATGTATGTGTCTGTCTGTCTGTCTGTCTGTCTGTCTGTCTGTCTGTCTGTCTGTCTGTCTGTCTGTCTGTATGTATGTATGTATGTATGTATGTATGTGTATGTGTATGTGTATCTGTCTGTCTGTCTGTCTGTCTGCATGCATGCATGTATGTATGTATGTATGTGTGTGTGTGTATGTATGTATGTATGTATGTATGTATGTATGTATGTGTGTGTGTGTGTGTGTGTATGTGTGTGTGTGTGTGTGTGTTTGTATGTCACTGCGTGTGTAGTGTCTATGTCTTTGTTGGCTCAATTCAATGTCTGTAGACATATTCTACAGGAGGTTTTGGTAAGTTGTGTCTTATTATTAATGGAGAATTTGCATAAATAACATTTTTTGGAAATTAGTCTATAACTTAATAACACATGTATTACATTTCTTACGATTTTGATGGTACATTGATGTTCACGGATTCGAGGTGTCCTATACAGTTTGTTAGTGTAGGTCAAAGTATGCCAATGTGTAATCATAGCCCTTCACTGTTGTAGGTGTTATGTTCATACATTTACAATAAGTATACAATGTTTAAAGATTACTAGGTTATTGTCATTTAATATGATGTATACGTTGGTAATAACAAAGTGTAAATCTCAAATTGTAAACCATGTTCATGTAGCTACCTTGTACTTGATTCATTTATATAATTAATCACGATCTTCGGTATTTAGGCAATATCTTGTATGTAATCTTCAAATTTCATATAGTTTGGTATAATTAATTTGTGGGTATATCATGTATTGTAGATATATAGCTCGTAATTTCGAGTGCAAAGTTACATTTCTCTGTGTTGGACGAGGAAGGGTCAACAGTTGAGGGCGCTTAGTCGAACTAACTTATAAATAATAATGAATAAGATAGTCGTAGTAAGTAAAGCTGGTTTATTAAAACCAACTAAAGAACAAGTTAAAATTGATTTAGAAAAATATGCAACCAGATTTTCAAATCCTTACTTTATTATAAATCACTTTGTAGGGAGAATATATTTTTAAAGACCAAAAATGTAAACAAATAAAAACAATGTTTTGTAAAGAAAGAAAGTAAATAATAAACAAAAACAACTATTTGTAAACAGATGTAGCCAATATAAATCCCCTGTGCTGTACATGTCTGTGTTAATTGATTACAGCTTTGTTTTCACTCACAGGTCAAAACTACGTTCAACAATAATATTACTAATTGTCTTCATCTCAAATCGTACACTATTCATTATTGTCAACACTGGTAATGGATCGATAAACACCAGATACATATTTGCTGGCTTCATTTTCATTGAGGTTAGTATGCAAAAATTTAACATGTACGTCATGTAGTTTGGAAAATGAATTTTTGACACTGGCATATTTTATCCAAAAGTTAAAGTTTAGTTTGTATACTTGACGTCATCACCATTTTATGTCTCTACTAGTTAATACACAGTGCCTATTGTCAGGGATGATTCGTTTCTCGTGTTAAAATACAAGTGTTGATATTACTTTTCTTAATTTAAATATACAACCATAACTGTTCATAGTCAGAATGCATTTCATAGCGCACTGGGGTGATAGTGAGGTGATATTGACAAATAGCCTGAGTTATAAGTGTGCTGTTCTTTCCTTTACGGAGCTGATATTGTTCCCAAACGTAGCAGATACTGAAATACTCAATATTCGAAGGAGAGATTTCCATAAAATTATCATGTAAGATATGACTGTAAATTAATGTCCTCGTATTTTAACATGTTTGTTATTGTTTATTTTATGTTGTTGTTGTTGTTGTTGTTGTTGTTGTTGTTGTTGTTTTTGTTTGGTGGGGGTTAGGTTTATTTGCAATGCCATTGCTTAGAAACTATCTATATGTGGTATGTAGTCACGTGTTTGTATTATCGTCATCCCATTGGATCAAACTACTTTTCATTACATTCGTAATTAATCAAACATCTTCATACAATTAAAAAACAAGGTGAACATTCTTTCCCAGGGTTCTCTCATATTTTTAAGCTATGTGGGAACCAATCGAGAGGTAGGTGTTACTTTTTGGTTTGTCTTTACAAGCTGTAGTACCATCATACAAAATGTATGATTAAAATGTATATATTCTAAATTTGTGCTAAGGAATTCTTGATTATTAATCTATGACATTAGAAGATAAGCAGATAATGAAATACGCAATATTCGAAGGAGAGATTTCCATAAAATTATCATGTAAGATATTAAACACATTAAAACCTATTGAGATAATAATAACAACAGATTACAATGGACTTGTAGTAGAATAGAATTGAAGTTGTCATGATCTACAGATTCATGTAGGCAATGTCCTCAGTTTTTCCAAGACTGTTCCATGCATAGTCGCACTATTCTTATATTTTGATGATCTTGAAAAAGAGAAGAAGAATACCATGCATTATATCACCTTATCTATCCAGTGTTCACAATTGTTCAATATTGCCTTTTTAGGTTTTGACTGCATTCAAAATCAAGTTTATCGGACAAGATGAGATAGAGAAAATTGTCTGGGAGCAAGATCAGTTTATTGAGATGGATTACCTAGAAAATAGACGAAAACGTAAACCTGATAAGAATTACATGGAGAATATATCTATGAATGTTCTCAATAATCCAGGTATGAAGTTAATAGCGAAGTAATGCGATAATTTATCTATCTGTACCTGCTATTAGTCTGAATGGCAACAGTTTCACGTCCTATCCTGGACACTTCTTCAGACAGTCATAACTTGACAGGCGTGGGCGACACTGTGATTAATAAAATTCCCTGATGGTGATTATCATCACATGACAATTCTACTTTGTCAGCTGACACAAACCATCAGATCATCATTCGGCCTGAAGAAGCGTCCAGGATAGGACATGGAACTGTTGCCATTCCAAACAACAGCAAGTCCAGTATGATAGATTTTATCTACACTACTTCGTTATAACATGGAAACTAAATACAATAAAACAAAGACATCATCCTAGGTGGGGTGAATATACATGTCCTATTTGTTTACAACCCGATGTTAGTGAATGTTTATTCGTCGTGTTTTGATAGAACCACAAAGAAACCAATAACAATGAATGAACCCAGTTTCTTGTGATATTTTTATTCTAAAGAAAATGAAGTAACAAACAAAAACCGCAACCATGCAGACATGAAATCATTGACTCCCACGTGACTTCGTCTAGTTTCAGTATGTTTAAATATTTGTTTAGTCCAAAAATGATATCCTGCTATGTTAACGTGTTGAACGTGTAGTCATGGAGGTTTCGTGAAGCACTGTACAATATCTTACCCACAACTCTCTCTGATTAGTATGCGTGGAGGTTCCATATTTTATAACTTTCTTCAATAATTCATACTTTTCAACATTTTAAGTATAGTAATTAAGTTTAATTAATATGTAGCAAAAGAACGCTTAGGAATCAAAAATAAAGTTCTAATTTTTGTATAAAAATGAACTAACAACTAAATTAAGCATGCACTGTGAATAAAACACTTTTCACTGTCAAAGTGACAATAACCTGGGTAGTCAGTGTGTATGATGAGTTTTAGTATGTAAATTTCTTTTGTCGTACCTATTCAAATAAATCTATATCTTTGGCAAAGTCATAACAGGTGCATATATTTTCCTTAGTTTCATCGCAAATATTCATGTCTTTCAAGAAAATCTGCTGACAAATTCCCAAAATTGCTACTCCTTTTACAATAAATCACTGATACCAGAACTGATGAAAATGGGTATTCAGAAACTCATCAGTGGCAATTCTACGCTTGCCAAATGGAAAAATAATGTGTTTACAAAACCCTATACACTGGTGACATTTGTCTGACTTCAAGGAGATGATGTCCAACACTACAAATCAGAGAGAGTTGTGGGTAAAATGTTGTACAGTGTGGTGGTAGGGAAAAAAAAGTGAGTGGACAATAGCCTGCTTTCATAATATGCAGATGTGCCGGTATACACTGTAATAGCACATATGCATACACTGTATATGTATGTAATAGCACAGATGCATACACTGTATGTGTAGAATGTGTGTATGTATTACCGTAGACAGGTAAGAAACTTGTCTGTGGTGATACCTACTACCTATGCGCACACACACACACACACACACACACACACACACACACACACACACACACACACACACACACACACACACACATTTCCTTTTGTGTCTGTGTGTATTCTTTACATGGATTATATTATCCATATACATGTAATACAAAGAAACTTATTTTTCACATTCATTGTTTTCTTTATCATGTATCTATTTCTTTCTTTCGTATTGATTTCTTATCACCTATTTTTTCTTTGCAGGTCCATCAACAGCACAAAGCCATGGCAACACAGACAGAAGAGAATGATGACATCACTGTGACTGACTAGTAGAATGAAGAATGAGAGCGAGCGAGCGAGAGAGAGAGAGAGAGAGAGAGAGAGAGAGAGAGAGAGAGAGAGAGAGAGAGAGAGAGAGAGAGAGAGAGAGAGAGAGAGAGAGAGAGAGAGAGAGAGAGAGAGGGGGGGGGGACGACGAGACGAGACGAGATGAGCCAGAGACAGGGGGCAGGAAAGAATAAATCCTATAAAGCCAAGTTATCGACAATATTAATATTGAAATAGGGTTATATAGTGTCTGTGCATAGAAAGTAACTTTCGTCACGAGTTGAATCTATATCCGGAGTTATCAAGTACAAACTTTATTACCAATATATTTGATGTCTTTCAAATAATCCTAAGATTTACTGTATGAAGTAAACTTTTAATAAAAACATGAACCATGTACTACTTACCGTGACGTGCACGTGTTGTCTTTGTTGAAAACGAAAGATGCATAAGTTGCCATATTAACCGGTGATGGCGCTAGCCTTATCATCACCAGGACACATCTCCATTGTTACAGCGAGTGTTCCAATCATAGATATTACATCTCGTTAACTCTCTTTTCCTAAATACCAAGCGTGTTCAAGTTGCCGATTTTCTATTTTTCCGCGATTTTTCAAAAATGTGCCGATACCCACACAAAGGAAGGTGGCCATCACATGGAACAAAACAAACGAGACGATGGAAAAAGAGGTAAATAAAGACATGTTGCCGCTTTTACCACATCAGATTTTTATCACATTGGGTTTTACCCTAAAAGGTGGCTATATCGATATTATTCTTTAATAGTTTTGTTTATTCTGAAAACAAAATGTATGAGTGACCTAAGGGGCCTTGTTACTAAGCATCAAAAATTTAACATATGAACAAATAATGTGTATGCAATTTGCATAAATGTTATTTTTTTACTTAGTTTATATTACTAACAATAGATTACTTGTAATGCATTTTGAAAGTACAATTTGTTTTGCCCATCAAAATATTGCCGTTGATTTTAAATTGTAGAGATGTTCAGATTTACGCGTATTGATTAAAGAATTAATGTTTTCTAGTTGATATTAGATCCTAAGAAGAGGTAGTGGGTGCGACTCTGTATGTACGTCGGTTCTTCAGTCAGTCAGTCAGTCAGTCAGTCTGTCTGTCTGTCTGTCTGTCTGTCTGTCTGTCTGTCTGTCTGTATGTCTGTCTACATGCATGCATACATACATACATACATACATACATACATACATACATACATGCATGCATGAACGAACACACATACATATACATACATACATACATACATACATACATACATACATACAGATAGACACAGACAGACAGACAGACAGACAGACAGACAGACAGACATGCATACAAACAAACAGACAAACAGACAGACGCAGACATACATACATACATACATACATACATACATACATACATACATACATACATACATACATACATACATACATACATACATACATACATACATACATACATACATAAAAAGATAGACGATAGCAGTCTTACAATAAAAACTTATAATTATCTTTCACAATAGAAATCATGATGACTTGGTTCCCTTATAGAAATAAACTGTTGCAAAGTCATACTTTTGACATAGATTCTAAAAATCAACTAACAATATACACTATCAAGAGTAACAACAGTTGGAAAGGATTAAAATATAACATAGTTAAATAAAACGTTCAAAGCACTGAGACAAAATGTATCATTTGTCACCTAAAAATTATCTTAGGGACGATCGCGTCAATGCCATTGCTGAACTTTTCGCACTTTCGCACTTCTAAGTGCTAACCATATCCATACTTCATGCTCTCAATGCTGATGGTTCAGCACTTGTAACGTTTGTTTAGGGAGAGGATAGGAGTTTTGTTCAAAACGATAATAAAATGAGTTCGTTATAATATTATAGAGTTTGTGTGACACTGTGCGATCGTCTATCAACTTTTCTTTCCTACGTAAGATAACAATTCACTCAAATTAGTCTAAATCTGTTTATCGCTTACAACTTTACTACATACATTTACAGGACGTTCTTGTAGCAACTCCATATATGCCACCAAATAAACAAACATAACGAGAATACTAAGACTGGTTAAGTAAAACTGTGACAAAATGTCGGCAACACTTGACATTTACATCTAGGGACTTCGGTTTTTACAAACAGTAAACTCTAGACGTACATTTATTGTGAATGGAGTCTGTGCTCGCCTTTAAATTCAACGTATCATCTAAGATTGTTGCTAAATATCTATATTCAGTCACACATCCTACTTTAACTTTGTCAATACAAATATCAGATGCTACTGTAGAGGCTTTGGAGTAGATAATAAACATACACATATACAATGATATTTACCTCATCACATTTTTAACTATATAGTAGTGATAAAATATATTGCTTTGTTACTTTAAAAAAGAATAAGATTATATTGATATTTCTTCATTTATTCCATAGTTATATTGTAAAATTTAACACAACCTCTGTAGGTATAATACTGATTTATTTTCCGATTTGAATTCAACACACCAACCGAATAAAACATGTATATTTGTTTGGTGTTTGTTTCCATCAATATACGTCTAAGCTTGTAGACATAATAGTATCATAAATATGAATCCTAAAAATACAAAAAATACTAAAAATAAAGTGTCTTTAAAAATCACAGGAACATAAATCAAGTCTGTCTTTGTCATTGTGTAAACTACACAACGTCGTAAATCACAGGCCTCTTTACGGCACTGTCCTAAACGTACCCACAATGCAATATGTCATTTCATTACTCAGCAGAAATGTGTGCTTTGTCTTACGAGAATGAAACTACATTATAACTAAACAAACTGAACAAAACAAATTACATATCGTTGTAAAAGTAAAGCTTAGAGAGAATTTCCACTCCTCGTATTCAAATATTGTATTCATTTCAGGATAAAAGGGGTCTTACAGTTTTTGTGACATGGTGGTTGTGATTGACTATACAACGCCTAAGGCCTGTTTGACTTTCAGTTGTCAGTCACTTTGAAAACTTAATAACCAGTCACAAAAATTCATATAAATTCAAAGTACATACTAAGTAGCTATATTCATATATCCTACTATATTTTATGATAGTTATAATTTATATCATCTACTGATTTCCATTAAAAATACATAATTTTGTATTCAAGTCATTTATTTACACTATTTTATAAACGCTAGTATGTGAACTGTACAAACAAACCAAACGCGTTTCGTTTGCGCTGTCTCTCATTTCGTTTCTCGTGATCATGTCTCAAGTGTATGAGAGAAACTGTCACGGCGCCCTCTCTTGGCCACTTGTTGAACTCAATTCATTCTTACAATGGCCGTTTCCCAGGTTTTCTATACGCTGCTACGCTGGTATAAAATCGGAGAAATCTGCTGTCTTTCCAGGTACATCTGAAGACAATATCTGACAGATCGAATCCGAAATTAACCGTGTTATCTCCAGGTATAGTTTTCTTTGCACACACAAATGTATAATTCTGTGAAAATCACAGATTTCTCTGACAAGTTTTATATAATGCAATGCAATGAAGAACAAATGACAACATGGCAGATTTATAGTCTGCTGTAAATTTAAAAATGAAATAATATCTTAGTTTTGTGTAAAAACCATGAATTTTTGGTCCGGATTGTTAGTTTATGCAAAAATAATTGATGTTTGGATGGAAATTTTAATAATATTCTGTAAATTTGCACAAAAAGCAGTCAAAAATTGTGTTGAGATGTGGTACAGTTGCATTGCATTGTATAAAAATATTCAGAGATATTATACATTATAAATAAAACACTCCTGTAGATGTAGATGAGTGTAGTGTTAAGTTTCTTACATGTGCAATAGCTTTATACAGTGTGACCATGTCTGTGTTACAGCTATTGTGTATGGCTTATCCTGACTAACTGCAATGCCGTAGGGTCCACTCAGTTGGTTCATTGCAATATAATGTATGAATCTACCATTACATTTGAACTCAGCTACCCTATTACCACCCCAATCACTGACATATATAACATCACAGTGTGGGTGTAAACAGATCCCATATGGACCCTGTAGTTGTTGCTTACCAAATGTGTATATGATTGTAAGTTGTTTATTTAATACATACACACATTTATTGTTGGAGTCTGTGACAAATACTTCATTCTTTGTATTAACAACCAGAGACTCCAGCAAACTGTATTGTGCCAATGATGTTGATGACTTGATATGATTACCATTCACTCCATATTTCCTAACACAGTGTCCATTGGTGTCTGTTATGTACACAAATCCTTCACTAGTCAGGAATATACCATAGGCATCGATGTGTTGTTGTTTACCAAAACTATTTATCAGTTGACTCTTCTTGTTATAAACCCTGACTTCACTATTGATACCCCAACCTGTGATATAGTACAGATTTGAATCACTGGACACTGCAACATCCCATGGTCTAAAATCCAATGTAATGATATATTTACACTGATTATCCCAGCTGACTATTTGTAATCTATGGTTGTTACTGTCACAAATTACAAGGTCATTATCAGCATTGACAATAATTCCACAGGGGGATTTATAGTTTGCTGGTTGGGAACCGTGTTTACCCATTGTTGTGATAGTCACCTTCACAGGAATACCTGTAAACAAAAACAAAGGTCAAAGGTCAATGTGTAGACTACACAATTTTTAACAAATAACGTTTCTTTCAATCCCAAAAATGGTTGCCATGGAAAATGGTGATATAATAAAATCTAACGATGACATGCATAGCGTTAGGGTCAATGTAACCATGGCAACTAGTGTCAAAATATGAAATAATTATCCTATTACAATAAAATAAGAGTTTTTTTAATATAATTATATATTTACCAAAAATGTAAACAACACTTCGTTGTTTATTTTTTAGACAAACTAAATATTCACATTGACGAAAAATTGTTTGTTGGTTTGCTGTATATTTACTCTAATTCTAGCCATAAATTTGATGTTAAATAATAAATGAATGTAAACAACATTGTTTATTTTTTAGACACTAAATTTTGACATTTACAGCAAACTGTTTGTTATATATTTACTTTAATTCTAATCATACGTTTTATATAATTTTGAATAATAAATGAATGTAGTTTATTTTTTAGACAAAGTAGAATGTTGGTTTGTTGAATATTTACTCCAATTCTAGCTATAATTTGATATTTTAAATAATAAATTAATGTAAACAACACATCATTTATATTGTTTATTTTTTAAACAAACTAAATTCCAAGTGACGACAAAAACTTCTGTCTGTTGGTTTGTTGAATATTTACTCCAGTTCTAGCCATACATTTGATATTTTAAATAGTAAATCAATGTAAACAACATTTTGTGGATTTTTTTTTTAGACAAACTAAATTGTCACTTTGATGACAAAACTAATGTTTGTTCGTTTGTTGGATATTTACTCCAATTCTAGCCATAATTTGATATTTTAAATAATACATGAATGTAAACAACACATCATTTATTTATTTTTTTTAGACAAACTAAATTCTCAGTGACGACAAAAACTTGTTTGTTGGTTTGTAGGATATTTACTCCAATTCCAGCCATAATTTGATATTTTAAATAATACATGAATGTAAACAACGCATCATTTATATTGTGAACACTTCTGTTTGTTGGTTTGTTGAATATTTACTCCAGTTCTAGCCATACATTTGATATTTTAAATAGTAAATCAATGTAAACACATTGTTTAGACAAATTAAATTTTCACGTTGATGACAAACTAGAATATTTACATGTAATAGTTTGTTGTATATTTACTCAAATGTCAGCCTACATTTGATATTTTAAATAATAAATGAATTCTTTTTGTTGACTATCATTTTAGTTAAATCTATTTTGAGATTTGTAATAAGTGTGTATGTATTTGTAGCTATTTATAGTTTAAAATAATTCTGAATTTGAAATAATTATTTTTTGTAATCTTTGTCACTGCAGGGAAATTACATATTCTGAAAAATAACCTGACGAAACAGAAAATACAAATGTTATAGAATAATGGAAAAAATGAAAGGAATTTGAATGTTTACTGTACAAAGTCAATAAATTATTGAATAGTTGAATTATTTATTCATGAAAATATAGGTTTAACATTCTTACAATAATTCAAATGTTTTGGTCTTTACAAAATAATCTGATTTACAAATCAATTCAAACAAAATGTTTTGATTTTTTTTCTTTTCTAATTATTTATGAACTTATTTTACAATGATTTTATAATATTTTATAATCTTGACTATATCACACTCTTTAATAATATTTTAATTTATCTAATATCTGTTATTACAGTTTAATCAACATTATTGGCAGTGTGCCCTCTAGTGATAGCCTAATTTTGTTGTTGTGAGTCAAAATGAGAAAAACTGGTATTTGTTGTGAGTCACTACCATAAGAGATAGGGGAACACCAAATGTTGGTGCGTCATTAGAAATTTTATACGTCGTCAGTGGCACATCAAATTGACTTAAAAGTACACAGAGTATTGGTTTTTATTTGTATGTTGGTTAGATTCAGGAATTTTCAAAGCAATTACTGCAGTAAAAATTCAAATATTGATGAGAATTAATATCTAGATACAATATACCCCTGACAGAACTCTTACATTAAAGGCTGGAATAATACTATATTTATATATCAAATGTTTTTATTTGTAGTGTTTGACCACAACTCTTACTTGGTAAAAAACACTACATGCATACTATTTTTATTTTCTCTACAAATAAATATTCTATATATTCATTTAAATTTCACACATCATTGAATAATTATTTGTTGTTAGTAAAACAAAATGAGAAATCTTGAAATATAGTTCAGTGCTGTACCATAACAAAGTTGTTTTATATCACATCAATTTATTTCTACAGTCTTTGATGTTAACCCCAAACTTTGTCATAACATAAAACAATGCTATATGTTGGAGATTTGTTTTAATTCTTTCAGGGCATGTATTCTAGATTATTAAAATATTTACTGTGTACTCAATGACAAAACAAATAACTAGTTTTAGCACATGTAAGTTTAAGAGACTAAGAGGCTGAAGCATTGACTAGTGTATGATAGTAAATACTTTCTTCTAATTATGATATTGTTGATTTACAGATAATTTAATATTTAATATTTTATGTTGATGGTTACATGAAGCAAGTTTGATAAGGGTATATTGGATAACATGTTAGATACATGTTGGTGGTTCAATTCCACTGGTACCCCCAAACTATTGCAATATGGGATCATGATCTTTTAACTTTACTGTTAACATTTGCATATTTATTTTTTGGTAAATATTTACAGTGTCCTTGAAATTGTAAAAAGACTTTTGAACCATCTTTGGATCTAGATAAGTAGTTAACTCCTTAGGAGTATCACACCAATGGGGGTCAAAGGTTAAGTTAGGAATACTACTGTACTATTAGTCATATCTTGATGTCAAAGGTTATGCAATGACAGGGAGGGGATGGGGTGGGTTTGTGTTCTAATGATTGATTGTACTGGTAAAGAATGACTTCTTGAAAATGTTAGTTTTTGCATCAATGTATTTGTACCTAGCTGGATGAAAGTTAGTCTGTATTCAGACACAGATAATATTTTGTCATATTCCTAAAAAAAACCTTCTAAAATATGTTTTCTTTAAATACTAGTTGTGTGCAAATACATAACCTATAACATGCAATAGTGAGCAGGTACAATGCACATACAGACCGCACGCTACATGCATACTGAGGATTCGAACACCTAAAATATAATCTAGACTTCATGGAACGTACACACCATGTTATGTTTAATTCTATTAATTTCAGTGGCAACAATACTATTAAAGATAAATTACAAAAAAAGTCAAGACAACTGTTGACAATCTAGATGGATGTGAGTACTCTTAATTGGTGAAAGACATTGAAAATTAACATGTCTCTTCAATACAAGCTGTGTTGTTTATTGGTATGTTCTTTCTAACATAAACAGTCACATATACCATAATTTACACCAGAAGTCACAATATCTTACCTGGTTTTGTTTGTTAGTACATTCTTTCTAACATAAACAGTCACAGATACCATAATTTACACCAGAAGTCACAATATCTTACCTGGTTTTGTGTGTTAGTACATTCTTTCTAACATAAACAGTCACAGAGACCATAATTGACACCAGCAATCACAATATCTTACCTGGTTTTCTTTGTCCAGGCTTATTAAATTTATATTGCCCAACTCCTTTTGGTATTGGTCCAAATGTTGGTATGGTTGGTCCCTCTTGGTACATGTCAAGTGGTGATATGTATCGTTCTGTTGGATATGTAGAATCTGCTGATAGTCGTGGTTGGCTTGGATACCCTCCAACACTTGGAGATGTCAAGATGGGTTGGCTAGGGGGCCTTACTAGCTGTGCAAGTGTCACTGATGGTCTGCTTTGGGGTTGTTGTCCATGTAAACCACCTGATGGTGTCCTTGTGAGTTGTTGCCCTTGGAAACCACCTGATTATATTAAAATAAAGTATCAGTGACAAGAAATTCCAGTCATGGTGAAGGGATGGCTGGTGTTTTCTAATTTCAATGGATGCTTGTATTTCCATAGGTCAATACATATATACCTGTCTCCTCTGCCCAATACCTTTGATTGCTCTGTTGTCATGGTGTGCCATGTCCTGTGAATTTGAATGTGATGTGAGTATATTGGATCGAGAGACATTCAGATCATTTGAAGTCTGCCTCAAAGTATATCAGAGACAAAAAGGCTCTCTAACATGTACAGATAGCTGTAGGGGAACATATGAAAGACACAGGACATGTCATAACAACATACATGCATGTACTTGTAGCAGTCAATGTTCTGTTGTGTGAGTTCTCATACTCTTATGAAAGGGGGAAAATATACTTTTTAAATATTATTATGTGAACAAGCTGAGTATAAATTTTTAAAAAACTAACTGATTTCTTGCTTACTATGGCTTAAGTAACACCCGATATTTAAGATACATAAATAATTCCAAAAATATCGAGAACACTGCATTTCTGCTAATAATACTAGAATATGATTTCAATGACATTGAATGCATGCATTGACATTTTACTAGTATTATGGTTTATTTATTGTTTTATGTTAAAGTATTGTAATTATTTTCACTCTGAAACAAATAGCTAAAAGTAAAATTAGCTTGTCTTACTGTAACCATGGTTATACAATTTTGTTTACCTTGATATTGTGCTGTACTTTGAACCTGTTTCACATCAGCTGATAGAAATGATGGTTGTTGTGTAGAAGTCACAGCTGTGGATAGATCCATTGGATGTATAGCTTGACTGTCTATTGGAGGCTGTTGTGATTGGTTACTATGGATTCCTGTAGTAACAGAATTTACACTGAGAATTATTCCAAATAATTCTGTTATATTCTCATTGTTTATCACATTGTTTTCTTACAGGTTTCTGACTGATTGGAGGACTTATCACATATGACTGTAATGATGGTTCCTGCTGTACAGTGATTGGACAAACCATCACAGATGACTGTAATGATGGTTGTTACTGTAGAGTGATTGAAGAACACATCACAGGTGACTGTAATGATGGTTGTTGCTGTACTGTAATTGGAGAACTTATCACAGATGACTGCAATAATGGTTGTTACTGTACAGTAATTGGAGAACTCATCACAAGTGACTGTAATGATGGTTGTTACTGTACAGTAATTGGAGAACTTATCACAGATGACTGTAATGATTGTTGTTACTGTACAGTAATTGGAGAACTCATCACAGATGACTGTAATGATGGTTGTTACTGTACAGTAATTGGAGAACTCATCACAGATGACTGCAATGATGGTTGTTACTGTACAGTAATTGGAGAACTCATCACAGATGACTGCAATGATGGTTGTTACTGTACAGTAATTGGAGAACTCATCACAGATGACTGTAATGATGGTTGTTACTGTACAGTGATTGGAGAACTCATCACAGATGACTGCAATGATGGTTGTTACTGTACAGTAATTGGAGAACTCATCACAAGTGACTGTAATGATGGTTGTTACTGTACAGTGATTGGAGAACTCATCACAGATGACTGTAATGATGGTTGTTACTGTACAGTAATTGGAGAACTCATCACAGGTGACTGTAATGATGGTTGTTACTGTACAGTAATTGGAGAACTCATCACAGGTGACTGTAATGATGGTTGTTACTGTACAGTAATTGGAGAACTCATCACAGGTGACTGTAATGATGGTTGTTACTGTACAGTAATTGGAGAAATCATCACAGGTGACTGTAATGATGGTTGTTAGTATGTTACTGTACAGTAATTGGAGAACTCATCACAGGTGACTGTAATGATGGTTGTTACTGTACAGTAATTGGAGAACTCATCACAGGTGACTGTAATGATGGTTGTTACTGTACAGTAATTGGAGAACTCATCACAAGTGACTGTAATGATGGTTGTTACTGTACAGTAATTGAAGAACTCATCACAGATGACTGTAATGATGGTTGTTACTGTACAGTGATTGGAGAACTCATCACAGATGACTGTAATGATGGTTGTTACTGTACAGTAATTGGAGAACTCATCACAGGTGACTGTAATGATGGTTGTTACTGTACAGTAATTGGAGAAATCATCACAGGTGACTGTAATGATGGTTGTTAGTATGTTACTGTACAATAATTGGAGAACTCATCACAGATGCCTGTAATGATGGTTGTTACTGTACAGTAATTGGAGAACTCATCACAGATGACTTTAATTATGTTTGTTACTGTACTGTAATTGGAGAACTCATCACAGGTGACTGTAATGATGGTTGTTACTGTACAGTAATTGGAGAACTCATCACAGATGACTGCAATAATGGTTCTTACTGTACAGTAATTGGAGAACTCATCACAGATGACTGCAATGATGGTTGTTACTGTACAGTAATTGGAGAACTCATCACAGATGACTGCAATGATGGTTGTTACTGTACAGTAATTGGAGAACTCATCACAGATGACTGTAATGATGGTTGTTACTGTACAGTAATTGGAGGACTCATCACAGATGACTGTAATGATGGTTGTTACTGTACAGTAATTGGAGAACTCATCACAGATGACTTTAATTATGTTTGTTACTGTACAGTAATTGGAGAACTCATCACAGATGACTGTAATGATGGTTGTTACTGTACAGTAATTGGAGAACTCATCACAGATGACTGCAATAATGGTTCTTACTGTACAGTAATTGGAGAACTCATCACAGATGACTGCAATGATGGTTGTTACTGTACAGTAATTGGAGAACTCATCACAGATGACTGCAATGATGGTTGTTACTGTACAGTAATTGGAGAACTCATCACAGATGACTGTAATGATGGTTGTTACTGTACAGTAATTGGAGGACTCATCACAGATGACTGTAATGATGGTTGTTACTGTACAGTAATTGGAGAACTCATCACAGATGACTTTAATTATGTTTGTTACTGTACAGTAATTGGAGAACTCGTCACAGATGACTGTAATGATGGTTGTTACTGTACAGTGATTGGAGAACTCATCACAGATGACTGTAATGATGGTTGTTACTGTACAGTAATTGGAGAACTCATCACAGGTGACTGTAATGATGGTTGTTACTGTACAGTAATTGGAGAACTCATCACAGGTGACTGTAATGATGGTTGTTACTGTACAGTAATTGGAGAACTCATCACAGGTGACTGTAATGATGGTTGTTACTGTACAGTAATTGGAGAACTCATCACAGGTGACTGTAATGATGGTTGTTACTGTACAGTAATTGGAGAAATCATCACAGGTGACTGTAATGATGGTTGTTAGTATGTTACTGTACAGTAATTGGAGAACTCATCACAGGTGACTGTAATGATGGTTGTTACTGTACAGTAATTGGAGAACTCATCACAGGTGACTGTAATGATGGTTGTTACTGTACAGTATTGGAGAACTCATCACAAGTGACTGTAATGATGGTTGTTACTGTACAGTAATTGGAGAACTCATCACAGATGACTGTAATGATGGTTGTTACTGTACAGTGATTGGAGGACTCATCACAGATGACTGCAATGATGGTTGTTACTGTACAGTAATTGGAGGACTCATCACAGATGACTGTAATGATGGTTGTTACTGTACAGTAATTGGAGAACTCATCACAGATGACTTTAATTATGTTTGTTACTGTACAGTAATTGGAGAACTCGTCACAGATGACTGTAATGATGGTTGTTACTGTACAGTGATTGGAGAACTCATCACAGATGACTGTAATGATGGTTGTTACTGTACAGTAATTGGAGAACTCATCACAGGTGACTGTAATGATGGTTGTTACTGTACAGTAATTGGAGAACTCATCACAGGTGACTGTAATGATGGTTGTTACTGTACAGTAATTGGAGAACTCATCACAGGTGACTGTAATGATGGTTGTTACTGTACAGTAATTGGATAAATCATCACAGGTGACTGTAATGATGGTTGTTAGTATGTTACTGTACAGTAATTGGAGAACTCATCACAGGTGACTGTAATGATGGTTGTTACTGTACAGTAATTGGAGAACTCATCACAGGTGACTGTAATGATGGTTGTTACTGTACTAGGAGAACTCATCACAAATGTAGAACTCATCACAAGTGACTGTAATGATGGTTGTTACTGTACAGTAATTGGAGAACTCATCACAGATGACTGTAATGATGGTTGTTACTGTACAGTGATTGGAGAACTCATCACAGATGACTGTAATGATGGTAGTTGCTGTACAGTGATTGGAGAACTCATCACAGATGACTGCAATAATGGTTCTTACTGTACAGTAATTGGAGAACTCATCACAGGTGACTGTAATGATGGTTGTTACTGTACAGTGATTGGATAACTCATCAAACGTAACTTTAACTATGAATGTTGCTGTACAATGATTGGAGGACTCAGAGATAATTTTAATAATAGTTGTTTTTGTACAGCGATTGGAGGACTCGTCACAGATGACTTAAATGATGGATATTGCTGTACAGTGATTGGAGAACTTACCACAGCTATCTGTATAATGACAGTAATGTGACTGGAGGACTCCTCAAAAGTGACTCTAGTGATGGATTTTGCTGTACAGTGATTGGCCATAACTCATCACAGGTGACAGTAAGGGACCGGTCAGTTTCTCCAGCCTGGGGGGGGGGGGGGGGTTGGATTCTTAAATCGGGTCGACAAAAAGTCACTGACCCCCCTATCTGTAAAATCCAAAACAGGCTGACCCCCCTATCACTTAATTCTAAAACATGATGACCCCCCCCCCCTCCCCCCCCATATATGATATTCGCATAAGTGACAGGTATTTCTTCATCGTGACTCAGTGTGGACTGCTTGACTGTCTTGCATCTACTTTATAAGATCCCGGGTTAGCACTATCATAATTATAATTATTAACTACACAGGGTAAATATATTTGAAAAGGAGTTTAATAGCATCTTGACAGTGAAAGGTAGGGGGAAAGCTTGAGAAGGGAATATGTACAGCTGTCATGGGGGTCCAGGCCCAGGAGGTTATTAACTCTGAAAAGTCAATTTTGAGACTATTTAGACATTTTTAGAAAATCATTTCCAAGCTTTACAAGACAGCACCAACATGTAAAAAGCAACTACATAAGGTTGAAATATTTTTGAAATACATGTATAGTTTGATAGCATCTTGACAGTAAGAGGTAGGGGAAAGATCTTGAGACTGGGATATGTACACCTCATGGGGGGGGGGGGGTCCTAGGGGGTCTCCCCCTAGAAGCCCTGGAGGTTTTTTCCCTGAAAAGTCAATTTTGAGACTATTCAGACCCTTTTAGACAATAATTTCCAAGCCTTACAAGACAACACCAACATGTAAAAAACAACTACATAGGGTTGAAATACTTTTGAAATATACTTGGATAGCATCTTGACAGTAAGAGGGGAAGAGCTTGAGACTGGGATATGTCCACCTCATGCGGGGGGTCTGAGGGGGTCTCCCTCTAGAAGCCCTGAAGCATTTTTACTCTTATAGCCAATGTTTACGCTATTTAGACCCTTCAAGCAATAACTTAATCCATGCTTTACAAGACAGCAAGTATCAGAATCTATTCTTTATAACTTACATAGGGTTGAAATATGTTCTTAAAAAGTTAAATGGTATCATTATATACATGTAGTAAAAGTCAGCACATTTAATGGTAGTATCATTCATAGGGGAGAGTTGGAGTTTAAGGCAATTTTAGACTATCTTGGCAAACATTTCACATCTTGAAAAGACAATATCATCTCAAATTAGAATATGGTGAAAACATTTAAGAAAGGTTTAATACCTTTATGACAGTAAAAAGGTTGTTGGTGCATCTGATTGTTGGTTGAATGCATGAGTGACCTCTGGGGGTGAGGAAGTCCTTGGGGTTTTCCCCTGGCAGATATGGAGTTTTTTGCTTGAGATACTAAGGCAATGTTTAGGTTATTCATAACATTTGAGGTAATATTTCCAAGCTTCGAAAAGCTAACCTAAATGTACGTTTTAAATGAGTTTCCTATATCACATAAAATAGACATGTAACATTAGTATAGGGGCATTAATATATGTATAATAAAGTCACCGGTATGTTAGAGAACTTTAGGTGGTCATACCTAACTTGTATAATAGAAACTGGAATCTGATGAGATGTGGTGATTTGTAGTGTCAATAACATGACGAGTAGAACAATTTAGATTAACTTCATTTATAAACTATCTATGAAAATTGCCATTACGAAACCTTCAAGTCACAAGTTCACTTTTGCCCCAAACTGCAATATAAGTGAAGCATTGATTGTGAAACAGCCAAGCATTTACATGACATGTTCTGTAACTAGTGTGGTAGCTAGGTAATACATGTATATGTATATGTATAGTTATGTTTGAACTAATAAGTAATATTAAAGAATTTATGTAAGAAACAGGGCCAAGAACAAATATTGACATGTACCACATTTCAGACAAGGCTATGTGCCATTGTTGAATGGATTTTATTCTTCCATCACAATTTAAAACACAATGACCCCCCCCCCCCATCCACAATTTTCAAAACAGCATGACCCCCCCCCCCTACTGCCAATTTCAAAAACAGGGTGACCCCCCTACCAATCCACCGACCCCCCCCCCCCCCCCAGGCCGAAGAAACTGTACGATCCCTAATGACGGTTGTTGCTTTACAGTGATTGGAGGACTCATCACAGATGATAGAATTGAGGGTTGTTATATTGTACAGTGATTGGATAACTCACTACAGATGAATGTACAGTATGTTTGTGTTTGTACTGTGATTGGAGGACTCATCACAGGTGACTGTAGTGATATATGTTATTGTACAGTGATTGGAGGACTGATTAAAGGTGACTTTAATGATGGCATGTAACTGTACAGTGATTGGAGAACTCATCACAGGTGACTGTAATGATGGTTGCTGCTGTACAGTGATTGGAAAACTCATCACATATGACTGTAATGATAGTTGTTACCATACAGAGATTTGAACTGTCTTGACAATTAGACTTCTCTTGTGACGTTTTCAACACCTTCAATAAACATAAATGTCTGCTAAGTCCTTTTTGACCTTTCGAAGGATTTGCACAGGAGGAACAGAGTCGACATGACACTAAAGTTTTATTTTTAGGCTGATAAACTCAGAAACTGATAGTTCTGAATCTGGAGAAAATAAAGGTTTGAATTAATACATGTATGCAGGTTGAAATCACTAGACAAGTTAGTGTTGAGCATGCATGTACTAAACATTTTACTAGTATTATATGTCATGTTTAGTTTACCTTACCTGGCAATAATAAAGACGGCGTGTAAATAACACAAATGGCATATTTAACACCAAAGACTTACCTAGATCTGGTGTACTCCATGGACTTTGTTTAGTTAACAAAACACTTACCTAGATCTGGTATACTCCATTGACTTTGTATAAGTAACAAAACACTCACCCAGATTGGGTGTAGTAACTCCATTGACTTTGTTTAGAAACACTTTTCTAGATCTGATATACTCCATAGATTTTGTTTAGTTAAAAGAACACTTACCTAGATCTGGTGTACTCCAGAGACTTGGTTCTGTTGATAACAATGGTGGTTGTGCCTGTTTATTGCTTGGAGGATTTGTATTGTCTGCTATTATTGGAAGTATTTGCTGTTCACTTCCTGCAGCTGCTATGTCTTGTAAATGTTGACTCTGAGTTGAAGTTTCACTAATTTGTCCAAAGCTGGCTAATAATTTCTTTGATGGCATGGATGGAGTCAAGGTACCTGATGAAGAAGCTGCATGATTAAAAAAACAAAACAAAACAAAAACAAAACATTATCACATATGTACCTAAGATTACTTGTACTGGTGCACACCTGTACCTAGTTCTAGATCTATGAAGCTGTAAATTTTAATTATGGTTTTAAATCAGGTTCAGTTCATGAATAGTCAACAAGAACAATGATGATTGTTGTGTAATGTTATTAGGACTTATGGTGTATGTTGTTGTCAATGAAAGTATTTGTTGATTAGTATGTATAGCTGCTATTGTCTTGTAGCTTTGAGTTGAAATTGAATCAGACTGAGATGGTGCATAGTTTCCCCCCCCCCTCCCCTTTCCCCCATGCTAAACATATGTACATTAATGGGGAACATAATTTCTATATCATACAAAATGACCAAACCGATTATAAATCTCCAACTACAACAGAATACACATATATTGTCAGTCGCTGTCTGTCTGTCTGTCTGTCTGTGTATGTATGTATGTATGCATGTATGTATGTATGTATGTATGTGTGTGTGTGTGTTTGTTTGTGTGCATGTGTATGTCTTTATGTACCGGTATATATGTTTTATTGTTGGTGGCTGACAGGTTAAACCAATTGCCTCATAAATGGACTTTGTTTAGATAATAAAACACTTACCTAGATCTGGTATACTCCATGGACTTTGTTTAGTTAACAAAACACTTACCTAGATCTGGTGTACTCTATGGAATTTGTTTAGTTAACAAAACACTTACCTTGATCTGGTATACTCCATTGACTTTGTTTAGTTAACAAAACACTTACCTAGAGCTGGTATACTCCATGGACTTTGTTTAGTTAATAAAACACTTACCTAGATCTGATATACTCCATGGACTTTGTTTAGTTAACAAAACACTTACCTAGATCTGTTATACTCCATTGACTTTGTTTAGTTAACAAAACACTTACCTAGAGCTGGTATACTCCATGGACTTTGTTTAGTTAACAAAACACTTACCTAGATCTGATATACTCCATGGACTTTGTTTAGTTAACAAAACACTTACCTAGAGCTGGTATACTCCATGGACTTTGTTTAGTTAACAAAACACTTACCTTGATCTGATATACTCCATTGACTTTGTTTAGTTAACAAAACACTTACCTAGATCTGGTATACTCCATTGACTTTGTTTAGTTAACAAAACACTTACCTAGAGCTGGTATACTCCATGGACTTTGTTTAGTTAACAAAACACTTACCTAGATCTGGTATACTCCATGGACTTTGTTTAGTTAACAAAACACTTACCTAGATCTGATATACTCCATTGACTTTGTTTAGTTAACAAAACACTTACCTAGATCTGATATACTCCATTGACTTTGTTTAGTTAACAAAACACTTACCTAGATCTGATATACTCCATTGACTTTGTTTAGTTAACAAAACACTTACCTAGATCTGATATACTCCATTGACTTTGTTTAGTTAACAAAACACTTACCTAGATCTGGTATACTCCATAGTCCTAGCTTAGTACACAAAACACTTACCTAGATCTGGTGGTCTCCTTTGACTGTGTTCGCTTGATAGCAATGGCGGTTGTGCTGCATAGGTTTGTGGGTTTGTTACAACATATGTTGTTGTCAATGGAATTATTGATTGATCGATTCCTTTAGTTGCTATGTCTTTTACATGTAGGTGTTGAGTCTGAGCTGAAGTTCCACTTGTCTGTCCCATGTTGTCTTGTTGTTTCAAAGAAGTGGTTGGTTGCCCTTGGTAACCATGAATTTGCGACGTAACTGTGGTAGAAGCCAAGGGTTAACAAATAATCACATGGTAAATGAAATGACTACAATGAATGTTAAACTTGTTTATACTAAAAAAATAAAAATAATAACCCAATCAACCACAGGTAGCTCTCTCTCTCTCTCTCTCTCTCTCTCTCTCTCTCTCTCTCTCTCTCTCTCTCTCTCTCTCTCTCTCTCTCCCTCTCTCTCCCTCCCTCCCTCCCTCCCTCCCTCTCCTCTCTCTCTCTCTCTCTCTCTCTCTCTCTCTCTCTCTCTCTCTCTCTCTCTCTCTCTCTCTCTCTCTCTCTCTCTCTCTCTCTCTCTCTCTCTCTCTCTCTCTCTCTCTCAGAAAATAAACTATGGGATTTGTTGCTTGGATTTGCTAGACAAATAGTGACAAGGCCTTTTAGGCAACTCAATTTTCCTTAAATGAATGAAGAAAGATTATAAAGGTGAATAAATTCATTTGTTTGGGATTATGTATTTCCAAAAATATACAATCTACAATATCTAAATAGGTATCTGTATCACTCTATCTCTTACCTTGTTTTAGTTTGCTGTCCAAGAATAAAGTGTCTTCTCCTTTAGTTATATCAGAGCTTGATTCTGACATTACCTCTACAGGTTCTTGTTTTATTGGTTTCATTTCAACAAAACTTTCCTCCACTCTCTGTACATCTTGTTCAGGTTTTACTAGTGTGGTCAATGTCCATCCCTCTGTTGTAGGTACATCTTGTATTTCTATGCAATGGATAAAGGGGAATCTTACATCAACATGATACTACATATAAGAACTTTGGACCAGTAATTTAAAACTAAGGAAGGGAGGGGGGCTTTGTGGGTGGCTAAATGGCAGGTAGGTTGGATGGATAGATAGATAGATAGATAGATATATGAATGGATGGGTAGGTAAGTAAGGTTAAGGTAGGTAGGAAGGATGGGTAGTTAGGTAGATGTACGGGTCAGTCACTTGTCTTTTATTCTATTACTGTACCTTGTTTTATTTTTATTTTGAGGAAATCTTCTGTTTTAACCCATGGAGAGAGTTTTTGCTTTCTTTCTCCACTTGGTCCATAGGATTCATCTTTAACTTCTTTTCCATCAGGAGGTAACATATCCATGGAGACTCCCAGGTATTCCTCTTTTACCAGTTCATGTTTCACACGTTTCCTTGGCACTGTTTCTTCTCCTTTGGATAAAGTCAGTGAATGCCTACTCTTATGAGACAGCTTTTCTAGGGATGGCACCCCCAGGACCTCAGGGATAAGTGGTCCAATATGCAATTCCCCTTCCTGTTTCATTTCTAGCAACTTGTCACGAACGTCTCTGTGTTGTGATGTCGACTCTACCTGTGAAAATTCATCTACTTGGTACTTCAATACTTTATACAAGTTTTGAGATACTCCAAGTAAATACTTCATATCATAACTTCTGTGAGGTGTATAATCTAGTGGAAGTAAACTGTTGGACAGTAAACTCTGTGATTTGCTTTGAGATGTCATGGTCACAACTTTGGTTCCTTGTTTTCTTATTACTTTCTCCAGTGCTGCAAGAATCAAAGAGAACACATCGATGAGGGTTACATATAGAGATACACATCAGACACTACACCCTTAGAATGAAAGCCATGAAGTCGATTTAAATTAATTCTTTGAAAATAAAAGTGGAGTTAACTAGAACACTATTTCTTGGTAATGAAAATCCCCTATTTAATTTTTTAAATTTTGATGCAACTTAATGAGTTTCTTACAGTTCCGATATGTAGCACTATTTCAACAATGCTTCTTTTCCCCATGGGGTCAATAAAGTATACTATTAATTCATAGTTTAATATGTACAATATTTGTTTTATTTCCTGTCCTGGCTTGACTTCATATATCTTTTATTTTACTGATGATTTAAATCAAACATTGTGAGTCTTAGTCAGGGAAGATATGGCAAATCAAATTAAAATACAAACCTATATCATGTAATTCCATCTTTTCTGGATCTGTCACCAAGTATTTACTAATTCCTAACAATGACATGATTTCTGGTCTGGAATGAAGGATGTGTTGACTTCTCTCTGTCATCTTTACCACTGCTTGCATAACGTCACACTGTCCTCTTTTCTCTCTTCTATACTTCTTTGTATTTAGTATATGATGTAAGTGTTTCTTGGCAAGGTGTTGTGCACCTAATTCTTGGTCCAACTCAAGTAACATGACCTCTGGGTGTATAATGAAAGGATGAAATTTATAATCTTGTAAACAAACAAGCAGACAAACAAACTAACAAAGACACACACATGTACAAATGTACATATACACTCGTAACAAACGTATTTGACTCAAATGATAGTAAAATAACTGTACTCCAGTTTTACATCACATATGGATGACCACAGCAAACACTACATACAATAAAGGAAATACATTAAACCACTTACTTTTATGTTGATGACTTTCTGCATCAATTTCGTCACTATTTTCATCGGTCTGACAAAAGAAAATATAAAGAAGTTAAATACTAAGGTATACCTTAGAGGATTATTTGTAGGCATCAGGCAGTGATATACAGGGAAATATCATTATTATTATATTTAGAATGGTTTTATTGTACTTTACTGAAGAATTGAGTTTTAACATGTATTAAACATACTCTTTGTATTACTATTTTATCCAATTGTTTATAAATAATTAATGTTTATATTATAATTAGTAATTAATTTTTGTCTTAATATTATTTTCATATACAAAACAGTCTTAATATCTTGCCAGTCAAGATGTATCCTTTTTATTTCACTTCGTTTTTTTTGGTATGAATTGAAAACTTTAAATATCTACATACATCTGAATAAGGCAGCAATTCGTCACCACTCTCTTCATCTATGACGTCATTAATCCAAGCTGTCATATCTTTCTTTGGTCTGCCATCACCTAGAGAAAAAACAATAAAATCTATATAACATCTATTATACTTTTTATTATATTATAGCGTTACCAATTTCAGTGAATTTTGTGACGTCATCGCTGTACATTATTACTGATAATGTACTCCGTTATTGTGCATCGCGGCCCCGGAACGAGCATAACAATACAAGCTTATTTGTTCTGTTTCTTCATACGACTAGGTATTTTTTCTAAATGTATGTTGTTACTTATGATTGTCATTTCCACTGTTTAAAAATACAACGCATTCATGAAACAAATTTGTGTTCACAGCAGTTCATTGAAGTGTATATGTCTGTGTACGTGTACGTACGTGTCGCTATGATTAGTATTCAGCTTCCGGGCCAAACATGGCAGACGATGTTCAGCGCTGTGTATATTATACGTTGTTTTGCGTTTCTCGGTCCACAAATTCACTGGAATTGGCAAAACTATAAAATAATAACAATAATGTATGCCCTCACAGTCCATAATGGACTCAAGTAAACTTTGCACTCCATAATGGGCTCGGCTGTCGCCTCGCCCATTATGTCGTTCAAAGTTTGCTTTCGTCCATTATGGGCTGGGATGGCGTACATTATTGTTTAAATATTGAATTTTAGCAGTACTGGTGATGTTATATATATATATATATATATATATATATATATATATATATATATATATATATATATATATATATATATATATATATATATATATATATATATATATATATAACTCGGTGAGTATCAATCTGCTATAAGACAGTGCTCTATACCGCAGTGGCAGAGCGTAATAGTTTTGGTAGTACTGGAACTCTTTCTTGGGTGTAACTCGGAGTTTCACGCATATTGCGATCATCAGACACGCAAAACAACGTATAATATACACAGCGCTGAACATCGCAATATGCGTGAAACTCCGAGTTACACCCAAGAAAGAGTTCCAGTACTACCAAAACTATATATATATATATATTATTATTATTATTATTATTATTATTATTATTTTTATTATTTGTTTATTTGTTCCAGTACTGGTGGTGTAATATATATATATATATATATATATATATATATATATATATATATATATATATATATATATATATATATATATATATATATATATATATATAACTCGGTGAGTATCAATCTGCTATAAGACAGTGCTCTATACCGCAGTGGCAGAGCGTAATAAACTATATATATATATATATATATATATATATATATATATATATATATATATATATATATTGATAACATAACTAATGATAAGAACCTGATCTTTGTCACGTATTTAACAGTGACATTTATACACAGCGTGTATGCATATTATAGTACTTATATTTTTGTTGTACAAGCAAACTGCTTGATATAGATTTGTGACAGTCGGGGAATAATATTTTATGTGCACATTGATTACTTACGCTCGATAAGGAAATCTTCAATTTCTTTAAATTTGTTCTGGTCATAGGTAGCCTCTAGTTTCAGTGGCATTTTCACTTTGGCAGCCTCTTGTCTCATTTCCTCAGTTATCAACAGTGATTCTAGTGATTTAGCAAAGATGTCAGAGTTACAGTTTGCCTCAAATCTATAGAGATTGGAGAGATATGGAAAGTGAAGTGTTAGTCCGAGTGATCCCTCTCCAATATTAGATACACTAGTACCATTTCCACTGATGTCTTGGCAACTTTTATTCACCCTATCACAGCTGTGTTGGTCCTTAGCCACATCTGATGCCTTTCTTTTTAGAAGATCTTCACACTTGTCAAATGTTCCTTGAAATTCAGTTTGCTTAATACCAGGAACATCATCTTGCTCAGCTTTATTTCCAGTTGATTTCGTTATACTTTCTAAATGAACATCAACTGGTAATCCATTGGGAGCTGGGTTTTATGAGAGATATAGAAACATAAGTGGTATTAGCATTTATATCAATAATTTTTAAAAAATGATCAGTATTGTTCTTGTAAGAATACGTACGTAAGTGATATTTACCAACCGTTTCTCAAGAGTATATCGTGGTGTTAACAATTGCATATTTGTTACAGGCTTGGTTGCAATCTGACTTAAACAAGGGGCTCCTTATTGCTGACAAGAATAACTGCTATCAATTCAGTCAGATAATACTTTTTAGTCTTTGCAGTTTCTAAGTGACACATTTGGTGAACTAATTGCATGTATTTTCCATGTAGTATCAGAATGCTTATGAACAAAGTAGAGTAATAATCTTCTTTTTAGAAGAGGATCTACTACATTTGTAATGATAACTTTATTTTCTTTTCGGCTCGAAGATTGTCATAGAAAATGTTAGTTCTTTACCTCTGGTTAACATCATCTTAGTTGTTAAGTCGGCAGCAAATTTATCATAGGTATCTGCTATGTCTTTACATTTCAGGAATTCTTCTCTCAGTTGTTTGGCTTGTGTAAAGGATAACTCTGTGTCCTTCAATTTCTCATATATTGTAGCAGACCACTTTGATCCAAGATATCCAAGAATACAGTCTTGTTTAAATTTCTTGAAATATTGAGTTATTAGTCGACCAATATGAGACTCCTGTTCAGTAGCAATAGGTACTCCAAGTGCTACAGCTTCCAAACCATCAAAACTGTAATCTTGATAGCATGGTGCAACTATACAGAGATGACTCTGGCGAAGATAGCGTAATAGCTTTCCTGCATTGCATGGTGGGCACAACTTTACTTCAATATGGGAACATTTAATATTGGTTTTCAAATACTTCAGTACACGACGACGATTACGTTTAGACACTCCCGCAATCACCCAATCAAGGACTGGCTCATTGAGTTTATTCATCATGCCACCGACTGTGCCAACTGCAGCTGCTATTTCATCTAAACTTTTGAGGGCTCTCTGATTGTCGAAGTTGCCATACGTAAATATCACCCGGTTTTCTGTGTTCTTATTCTTTGCCACATTCTGTGTGCAAAATCCCTTTCCTGGCTCTGGTAATATCAGCTTATGGGGTATTGACGACAGTTCCTTGCCATCATACTCTGCTCTATACGCATTGTCAAAATAGTGGTATATACTCGGACCAATAGAAAACAGTTTATCAGCTACACTTGACATTTTAAGCATGGCGTCTTCAAATTTGTCAAGCTCTTCTATGTCTGTTGGAGCTGAAAGACAGTCTTCTGCAGGATGCTCATGGTTGATTAAAGTTAACTCAGCTTCTGGGTAGATTTTGTCTCTTACATCCGCGGCAGCAGCCGCAGTTTTTGGATTATATCCAACAACATGCTTGATATTTTGTAGATCTGACAGATGGGGATAGTAGGTTTGATGAAATCGCAGCCATTGTAACATTGGAGGTTTATCTAGATGACTGAACAAATTATTTTCCTTAGCAAGGAGCAATGTGACACCAGTTTCCTTAGCATCTTTCCTCTGTCCTTCACTAACCTCAACACCAATCACTGTGGAGTAGATATTAACAACTTCAGGGTGACGTGCACAGAAATGTTGTATTAGACGTCTGTGAAATCCTGGTAGATGACACTGTTCTTTATTCCAGGACTCAAACAGAAATACAGCCCCAGGTAAAACATCACTGTCACTAATTTGAGGTCTTGGTATACTTGAACCAGCTCTTCTTGGAATTTGTAATTGGTGTTGGAGTTGTTCTGTTGGTAATATTACTGGTTGGTGTTCTCTCAACTCAGCAACTGCCTTCTCTAACACTTTCCGCTGTCCAAATGAGATATTCAGTTTCTCAAGATCTTGAATTGTAATGTCTGATAGAATGTTTAAATCATTGCATTCATTATGAATCAGACATTCTATAGTTGTACGTGAAATACTTGTATGCTTCTTAATCCATTCCATGAACTTTTCATGAGTCCTTTCAGTCTCTGTTTCACGTATTGCCATCATATCTGAAACTGCTTCCAAATGCTCAGCCATGATTGTGATCCTCAGCTGATTAGTGTTTGTAATAAACAATTTAAATTGAATATTACTTGCAGATTCTGAGGCTGGGAGAAGTTCACTGCATCTGGTAAAGCAGTTCAGTGTGAAATTTTTAAATGAAGATCACTATACTTGTCAGTAAATAACAATGTTTGTTATAATTGTTAACCTGCTACTATGAGAGCAGAGTCCACTTATAGCTTGAATCAAAATGTGTTGATGCGGCTGCTGTTATTGGCATCAGAAAAAGTTTGTTATCTTCATTTGTATAGCCTAATCTTCAAAGTGGTTGTACCTAGTTTCTCTCTTAGATGAAGTTGGTGAGGTCGGTTCAGCTATATTTAGTGTGGTTAGGCCAACTATTCTTCGTAACTTTGGTTAATCTACACTTGGTAATGTTGGTCCAACTACTCTTTGTAGGGTTGTTTCAACTAATCATAGTAAAAAAATCAACTATGCATGGTAAGTCTGGTTCAAGTGTTCTTGGTAAGGTCGGTTCAACTACTCTTGATAAGGTTGGTTCAACTACTCTTGGTAAGGTTGCTTCAACTACACATGGTAAGGTGGACACAGCTCTTACTGATAACGTTTCCCAATCCAGCTGAAGTCTGGGTCGACAACCCTTGGCAAGAATGAGTCAGTTACTCTTGGTGAGATAAGTTTAACTCTTAGTGAAATGTGTTTAACTGCACTTGTTGAGATTGTTCTTTCTGAGGTTGATTCAATTCTGTTTGAGATTTGGTCAACTTTTTTTGGCTATGTTACCTTTGACCCGTGTTGCGCTTGGTCGACCTACGCTTGGTAAGGTTGGTTCACACAACTCCCAGTAAATTTGGTTTAACTACACACTGTTCAACTACACTTGGTAAGGTTGGTTCAACTATTCAAGGTTGGTTGGTTGATTGGTTGGTTGGTTGGATGCTTGCTTGCAATTGATTGGTTGGTTGGTTCAACTACACTTGGTAAATTTGGTCAAAGTGTTCCTTGCAAGGTAGGGTCAACTACACTTGGTAAGGTTGGTTGGTTCAACTACTCTTGGTAAGGTCAGTTCAACTTTTGTTGGCAAAGTCAGTTCAACTACTGTTGGTAAGGAAGGATCAACTACTGTCGGTAAGGTTGGTTCAACTACTGTTGGTAAGGTTGGTTCAACTGCTTTGAAAGGTTGGGTCAACTACTCTTGGTAAAGTTGGCACAAACAACCCTTGGCAAGATTGGTTCAGTTTCTCTTGGTGAGATTAGTTCAACTCTTGGTGAAATTTGTTTAACTGCACTTGTTGATATTGATTCTTGTTTTAGTGAGGTTGTTCAACTGCACTTGAAGAGTTTTGGTTCAACTACACTTATTTCATGGTGACAACTACCCTTGCTGAGGTTGATTTACTTCTGTTTAAGATTCGGTCAATTTCCTTGGGGAGATCACTTACAGTTCTTGGTAAGGTTGGTTCAACCAATCATGGTAAGGAAGGTTCAATTACTCTCGGTAAGGGTGGTTCAACTACTCTTGGTAAGGGTGGTTCAACTACTCTTGGTAAGGTTGATTCAACTACTCCTGGTAAGTTTAGTTCAACTACTCTCAGTAAGGTTGTTTCAATCACTCTTTGTAAGGTTGGTTCAACTATTCTTGGTAAGGTTGGTTCAACTACTCTTGATAAGGTTGATTCAACTAATATTGTTTGAGTTGGTTCAGCTACTCTTGGTAAGGTTGGTTCAGCTACTCTCAGTAAGGTTGGTTCAACTACTCTTGGTAAGGTTGGTTCAGCTACTCTTGGTAAGGTTGGTTCAACTACTCTTGGTAAGGTTGGTTCAGCAACTCTCAGTAAGCTTGGTTCAACTACTCTTGGTAAGGTTGGTTCAACTACTCTTGGTAAGGTTGTTTCAATCACTCTGGGTAAGCTTGGTTCAACTACTCTCAGTAAGGTTGGTTCAATCAATCTTTGTAATGCTGGTTCAGCTACTCTTGGTAAGATTGGTTCAGCTACTCTTGGTAAGGTTGGTTCAACTATTCTTGGTAAGGTTGGTTCAACTATTCTTGGTAAGGTTGGTTCAACTATTCTTGGTAAGGTTGGTATAACTATTCTTGGTAAGGGTGATTCAACTATTCATTGTAGGGTTGGTTCAACTACTCTGGGTGAATTTGGTCAAAGGGTTCCTGGTAAGGTAGGGTCAACTACCCTTGGTAAGGTTGTCACATCCCTTATTGATAACGTTTGTCAACTAATCCATCTTTTGTGTGGGTCAACAACCCTTGCCAATATTGGTTCAATTACTCTTGGTGATATTTGTTTATCTGCACTTGTTGAGATTGGTTCTTGTTTTAGAGAGGGATTTCAACTGCACTTGAAGAGTTTTGGTTCAACTACTCTTAGTGGGTTTATTTTATTCGTGGTGACATCTCGTCAACTACCCTTGTTTTGCTGTGGTTGGTTCAGTTCTATTTGAGGTGTGGTCAACTTCCTTTGGGGAGGCTACCTTCAACTCTTGGTAATACTGGTTTATCTATTCTTGGGAAGGTTGATTCATCTATGCTTTGTAAGGCTGGTTCAACTACTCTTAGTGAGGTTGTTTCGACTACACTTGTGGGATTCTTTCAACTATTGGTATTACTGATTCAACTAGGTTATTAAGTCAACGGTTGACTCTTAGTAGGTTTTGGTCAACTATTCTTCATAAACTGATTTCAACTCTTGGTAAGTTTGGCTCATTTGGTCCTGGTTTGGTTCGGTCAACTATTCTAGGTGGGATTGGTCCAACTATGAGACAATAATGATATATTAGTTAAATCTTTGTAATGTTGATTATTTCATAAATTTACAAACAAACAAACAAACATACATACCTAAATGCATACATACACACAAGCAGCCAGACAGACAGACAGTCAGACAGCCATCCAGCCATCCAGCCAGCCAGCCAGCCAGCCAGACAGACAGACAGACAGACAGACTGACATATAAGCACATAAAAAAATCCACATATATACATTTTCTATGCCCATAGCTCTCCTGAACATTAGTTCAGAGTGTTGAAATTTGAGGTGTTTCGATTTAGAGAGTGACTTATGCCATGGATTATGTAATAGACTATTCAATATTCTAGCCTTCAACGTTCACCTTTAGTGACGTGCAACAAACACCCTGTCATTCATATGATATTATTCTGTAAATGAACGTGTGTACTGGTTACAATTTGTACAAAAAACACGTTGGACATAAATTGTGAAATGCTAGGGAGAATGTTTGACGATTCAGTTGCCACACTATTCCATTCTTGCAAACTAGAGCTGTTATTTCTTCCATGACACTGCAAAATAACAAGACTCTGGCATCTTACAGCTATGAAAGGCATTGCATACCATGTGGTATCCACACGGCAATCTGATTGGTTGTAGTGTTGGTGTACAAAGCCACAGGTATAAATACCTAGATTGTACGTGAATGCTGTTGACAGTGCATTTTGGACTGTGCCATAAAAGAGGCCAAGGTTTGCAACGATGCAGCATCTAAGTATCCCATAATGCAATTTGATTGTAATGCACATATACATGTTTTAGCTAGATATCCCATAATGCTATCTGATTTTAATGCACATATACATGTACATATTAGCTTAAGCTTGATATCCCATAATGCGCTCTGATTTTAATGGATATATACATTAACTTGATATCCCATAATGCTATCCGACTGTAATGCACAGATACATGTACATATTAGCTTAAGCTTGATATCCCATAATGCGCTCTGATTTTAATGGATATATACATGTATTAGCTTGATATCCCATAATGCTATCTGATTTTCTATCTGCACATACACATGCATGTATTAGCTTGGTATCCCATAATGCTCTCTGATTTTCATGCACATATACATTAACTTGATATCCCATAATGCTGTGATTGTAATGCACAGATACATGTATTAACTTGATATCCCATAATGCTATCCGATTGTAATGCACAGATACAAGTATTAGCTTGATATCCCATAATGTTCCCGGATTTTAATGCACACATACATGTATTAACTTGATATCCCTTAATGTATGTAAATACATCTATTTGCATACATCTATTTGACCATGCCCATAGCAACAGCCAAAATGATTGTGTATTTTATAAAGATAACAACAAGTTTTGATTGTCTGCTGGATAATTATTCAGCAGATGAGCACCTATACTTAGCATGGATCAGCTTGTGGGAAAAAATTATTATAAACTGTACAATTGTGCTACAACGCTATTGGCGCTATTTATGTCCTAATGATATTTTTCTTTGCAGCTAGTACAGGTTTACACTACTATGATATTAACTACCACCAACCATTTGGGTCATTAACAATCAAGTCACATTTTGATAACTTAATGTGTTGTCATTTTCTGAATAGTTGATTGTGAATGAAGGTTAATTAGTTTGTGTATAACATTGCATTGAGTTTTGCGTACTGGGAACGTTGCAATAGTATAATTTGAAATCGTAAAAAAGGTGTCCCTTATCGGCCTCCGTACTGTTTGCAGCCTGCGTACGTGTCTGATCAAAGTCGACATATCACCTGGGCATATCACCAACTACATACTTTGCTGTACACCTTTACATTCCATTGTT
This sequence comes from Glandiceps talaboti, assembly GCF_964340395.1. NCBI lineage: Eukaryota > Metazoa > Hemichordata > Enteropneusta > Spengelidae > Glandiceps > Glandiceps talaboti. The sequence continues at coordinate 9,773,207 of NC_135557.1, read as the reverse complement.
ATCAACGATGGTTAATGTAGTTTGAAAGAAAAAACTATCACCTGTTAATAGTGAATTTGTTTGTCTTCAAATCAAACTACATCATATACTATTATATTTAGAGATTCTATATAAGATCAAACTAACAACTATTAATACTGTATGTCCATTATGATAGTGGTTAACATTTGCTGTTATTTAAATTGATATTATATTCAATTGGTTATATATATCTATATATATATATGTATGTATATATATATATATATATATATATATATATATATATATATATATATATATATATATATATATATATATATATATATATATATATATATATATATATATATATATATATATATATATATAACTCGGTGAGTATCAATCTGCTATAACACAGTGCTCTATACCGCAGTGGCAGAGCGTAATAGTTTTGGTAGTACTGGAACTCTTTCTTGGGTGTAACTCGGAGTTTCACGCATATTGCGATCATCAGACACATCAGAGTGTCTGATGATCGCAATATGCGTGAAACTCCGAGTTACACCCAAGAAAGAGTTCCAGTACTACCAAAACTATATATATATATATATATATATATATATATATATATATATATATATATATATATATATATATATATGTATATATATATATATATATATAATTGACTGGATGTAGATAAAACCACATAAAAGTGCTCAATGTGGGTAGTAGAGCGAATTATATGCAGGTTTTGAAAATTTGAACCAAATTATATGCTATAGACCCTACAGAACTGTTTCGTGAGGTGCGTAGTCCTCACTCCTCAGGGGTAGAATGGAATATAGTATCTGCGTTTCCTTACCGTTAAATTCTATTATTCTAATGTTCCTAACAGGGAATATCTACCTAGTAACATAGCGTATTTAGAGCATAGTTAATTGTTCTGCAATAATGATTTATGTCTATGCCTACACGACGACACAAGTTCATTCCGTTTAAAGTATATTATAATTTGTCAACCTCATCGTTGCACTCTAAATAAACGGAATGAACTTGTGTCGTCGTGTGTTTGAAGCATTAATGAGCAAGAAACCATCATAGTATTAATCTACTTACCTACAGCTATTGTTCAATAACGATTTGTCAATTGTAGTAGGTAAATTAGACAGTAATGAACAGTTGGGTCTCATCAGCTGATTAATATGGTGACGGTACATGTATGTAGGAGAAAGGCTCAGGTCAGACTTCTGACTTTATTGTGATGACACACCATCGGTCAATTCAGGTCATCTGTCTGGCTACTGGTTGCCTGTAAAATGTAAGATCGGCTTTAAATTGAGCAAGATCTATTATGAATATACTAGGCCTGGGAGAACTATCAATCTAGTTATTACCAGAAGTGTGGAAAGACCAAGAGGGTAGGGGTGTTGTCTCATCGTGTTGTAATAGCAGCTACACACAGGAAGACACCATTGGCACATCAGTATTGACTTATGAATGTAAACATAAACATAAACAATATATTGATTTTAATGTTCAATAGTATTATGTGTAAACTAAGTCATCAATAACATCGACAATACTTAGAGAATGGGCGTGCAACCTAAAAAAGTGGATAGTGACTTGGTCACTTGTTCTGCATGTTTACAAAACCATTGTGTCGCTTATGTAAATTTACCTTTAAGATTTAATGCCTCTACTTATTACGTACGCATCGTCGTGAAACGTGTTTGTTGGACTATGGTTGTGTGTATGCTTAGCAGACTAGAGTTCCTTGTATTCGTGAACTAATATATATATATATATATATATATATATATATATATATATATATATATATATATATATATATATATATAATACATATAATTTCATTCTTCTTTCGCCAAGTAGAGTGCTCAATCATATATATATATATATATATATATATAGTTTTGGTAGTACTGGAACTCTTTCTTGGGTGTAACTCGGAGTTTCACGCATATTGCGATCATCAGACACTCTAGTGTCTGATGATCGCAATATGCGTGAAACTCCGAGTTACACCCAAGAAAGAGTTCCAGTACTACCAAAACTATTACGCTCTGCCACTGCGGTATAGAGCACTGTCTTAGCAGATTGATACTCACCGAGTTATATATATATATATATATATATATATATATATATATATATATATATATATATATATATATATATATATATATATATATATATATATATATATATATTATATTTATAAATATATGGGGGAGGGCTATAAGAGCGGCACAAAACCTATAGGATTTCTTTGAATGTAAATAGATAAATAATTTATATTTATTTCATTTAAAAACTACAAATTCATAAAATGTACTTACTTTCTTGATGTTTATTTGACGTAATATCGTGATATTGCTAAAACAACCCCCACCCCCACCCCATAAAAATCTGTTCAACTGTTGCTTTAGTAGATTAATCACAAACCAGTAACCGGATTTAAATTGAACTGCATCGTGTCATGGCAAAACCACAGGTTTCTATACCTACTTTCATTGTTGGACTGTGCAACTGAGTTATAGTTAGATACATAACATGAAAGTGTAACATTTTAGATATTGTTAAAGCATAAACCTCAACTGACATCTCTTCTTTTGTGCCAGTAAAAACATATATTTTGGATTATTTGCAGGGATACTGATTTTACGGTTATTTGATAAAGCTTGCGTGATCCCAATAAATTTTTGTTTGGTTTTATCACTCATAATTGCCTTAATACGGACCGGAAATTTTGCAAATATTACACAAATTTGGCAAGGCCTTTTGTAATGGTCCATTCAAGAATTTTCGGTATGCTACCCAGTAGCTGACCTGGTTTGACCATGCTCTAGATGGTAAACAGAAATGCAGACATGCAAACATGTTGCTAACTGTCAAAGTACAAAAACAGATTTTCAAGACAATGAATCGAAATAGTGAAGAGATCGTATGAAATTATCTTGGCTAATTCTCCAGGAAGGTTGCAACAGATGCGATATATTTAGGGCCAACACAACACTATGTGAAACATGTGTAAAATGTTAGGTCAATATTAATTCTGCCATGCCTATAGCACACTGAACTTCAGTTCAATTGTGCTAAAAACAACTCCACCCCAAGCATGCCTCAGTTAAAATATACATTTCTTAAGAAAACGAGTTAAGGCTGTATACTCCCTGCAGCTGACATTTTTAAAAATGTGTTGTTATGTTTTATATTTATTTACCCATAATGCCATACGGTATTTAGTTTGTGTACAACATTGCATGCGTTTCATGTACTGGGAATATGACGCTAACTTAATTTGAAATCGTAAATGCGATGTCCCTTATCAGCCTCCGTACTGTTTGCAGCATATGTACGTGTCTGATCAAAGTCGACATACCACCCTGGCATATCACTGAGTACATTGCTGTACACTTCTGCACTCCAAGTGTTATCAACTAGCAGATATTCATGGTTGTTGTTTGAAATAACAAAATAGCACCCGCCAATGCCATTGTGGCACGATCGTAGTGGTGCTTACATTCAAAAACGTTTATCGACATGCTGATCCATGCTAGGTATAGGTGTTAATTTGCTGGATGACTGTCCAGTTGCCTAGCCAACCATGTTGTTATTTTGAAATATATGCGATCATTTTGTTGTTGCTAGGGGCGTGGTCTTGTTGCTAGACATATTTGCATACATTTTTGAATCTGGTTCATTTTTCTATGAATCCCTAATGTTATCTTTTCAAGATAGGTGATCATTTGGCTATTGCAGATGGCGTGGTCCTGTTGCTAGGTATATTTGCATACATTTATTGAATGTTTATTTATCACGTATATTGCAAAGATAACAACAGTTATTTTATACACACAAGAATAAAAACATTGAAATACAAATGTAAATGTGTCCAACAACAAGACCGCCTCCATAGTAATAGCCAAATGATCATATATATTACAGCTAATTGTGTCACAATGTTTTGTAGGGAATCTGCAGAATAACACTTCTAGAAACATCTCACCAAGTTTCAGTGTCATTGATGTTTACATCTAATCTGTATATCATTATATTAATAATTCTTCATCTATACACCCCAGATTCATCCACCTTAGATTTCAGCGCAATCTGCTCAGTAGATTTGAATTAATGTTTTTTTTAAAACAAAAATATACATTTTTAGTCCTAATTTGCAAATTACTGATGGACGATGAAATCATCATGTCATTAACATATATTAGTGTACACACCCATAATAACGTTCCCTCTAAATTGCTGACCGATCTGTTCAATATTTTTGGAGTATCATTTTTGATTACCAAAAATCACCTGTTTTAAAACCCAAAATGCACATCTCTCCGGCGATTATTTTCATTTGAAAAACGTTCCATCTACACTCCCTAAATAATGTCTCAACCAAATATCATGGCAAACGGTCTCGCGGTTTTAACTTGCAGTCATTTAGACACACACACATTTCGCCATGCCTATAGCAACACTGAACCTCTATTCAGTTGTTGAAATCGAAAATATTCTGCTTCAAATGGCTCTATAGTTCAGATTATTATAACAGATATTATATTGAGACATTCTAACTATAGTATCTGTCATAGCAATATAAGAACAAGCTAACAAGTATTATCACCGTGTGACTATTATGATAGTGGTTAACCTTTGTTGTTATTTATATCTACTATTATGTATGAACCGAGTCGTCAAAACATTCACTGATGTAAATTTATCTTTATAATTTAATGCCTCTATTCATTAAATATGCATGTAGTGGAATGTGTGTTTGTTTGGACGGATGGTTGTATACTTAGTGGTGTCGTTTCCCATGGATTACATTTTAACATTGAACTTGATTATTATTAACTGAAAAAATCACTTGTATTTGTTAACTAAATATATATGTCATGGTTTGGGGGGGGGCTGCGTATGAGAGAGGCAACACCCTATTTCTATAGGACTCGCTTGGGTGTTAAGAGATACATAATTAAATTGCTTTAGGAATTTATTGGGTCTACAAATTGATAAAATTTACTGACTTTGTTGATGATATTTGGTGTCATTTATCAAGAGGGGTATTTGCCAAAACAATTTTCTTCCCAATCACTGTAAAATATATTTCTCACTTGGAATGTTGCTTTAGTGGATAAATCAAACAAACCAGAACACATCAATACAACGTGAATAAAACTGTATTATTATCGATTGTATATTGAATCTGAATTGATATGTTTTTATGTTAGTGTAAAACCTCCCATTGATTTAGGAGAATGAGACAAGAATTACACATTATAGAGTGTGTACTGTCCCCTGTCGGCTTCCGTAATGTGTGAAACGTTCATACGTGTCTGATCGAAGTCGACATTTAAGCCAGGCACAATACACCTTTACACTCCATACTGACACTAACGATTCACCCATGCAATTATTTTGTTCTTGTTGTAAATAACGAAAATTTATCAAATTTATATTCATATCGAACACTTAATCATATAATTTAATGTGTCTAGTATTTCAATATATATTTGACATTGGACGTGGTTGTCACAAAATAAATATGTTGAACGAATATCGACATATACTATCATCAGCGTATGAGTCATCCACTTCGTTAGTCCTAAATCGTCCTCACGGTTTGTATTTTAGCATTTATAGAATAGAAAAAAAGTTTATCTAGTTTAATATCTATACAAATAAAAACTCCCGAATGTTATACTTTGTAAATCAAAATTTGGAATTATCCGTACTGTCCGTATGTACGTAGATTGATTGGTACGGTACTACTAAGGTGCAGTACTCTGCATACAGCTACCGTACCCGTCATGGGACTAGCTGCTATATAAATTCACCTTTGGGAAATTGGAACTTTTAAATCGTTCATGAACAGGACTGACATCGTAGTAAGATTTTACTCACCTACAGTTACACAGTGCAATGTTTATTTCGACTGTCAGCTGTAGTATGTTATTAAACCAGCAAGTATTGAGTGGTTGGTTCTCGCCGTTCAGAACGCCGATTAAGTTAATATGGCGACGATGTACACGGAAGCAATACTAAAATCAAACGTAGACTTTGGACTTTCTTGTAGTAGCCTCATTGGTCACATCAAGTCACCTGACTATGGACTGAATGACTGTGAAACTTAGTGTGTGGCTTATAGGGGTTGACTGTTAAACCCTCTAGGGGATATGGAAATGACTAATTGGAGGAGAACAAACTTATTGACTAACAATGATAAAGTGTATATCAGTAAACATCGTAATTTAATTACTACTTGCACCATACACCATTCTCGCAAACCAGAGCTGTCATTTATTCTACCATACTCCGAAATACCACGCGCTTTGGACGGTGCCGTAAAAGAGGCCGTGGTTAACGACGGTGACCATAGACATATGTGTATAGGATACATTGCTAGCTAGCATCCAATTGGCTATTAGCGATGAGAACCGATCGCTTACACGTACCTCTGTCCAGAAATCTGTTATGTACCATAGGACACAGTGTGAACAGAGTAAGTAATGGTGATACATCCCATTTATATTATCATTTGTAGAATAGAAAAGGTTTATCTAGTTTAATATCTATACAAATAAAAACTCCCGAGTGTTATACTTTGTAGATCAAAATTTGGAATTATCCGTACTGTCCATAGGTATGTAGATTGATTGATACCGTTACTGCTAACGTGTCGTACTCTGTATACAGCTACCGTACCCGTCATGGGACCGCTGCTATATAAATTCAACTTTGGACACTTGGAAAGTTTAAATCGTTCATGAACAAGCTAAGACTGACATTATATAGTAAAATTTCACTCACCTATAATTACCCAGTTCAATGGTTATTTCGTCTGTCAGCTGTAGTAGATTAATAACCAGAAAGCAATGAATAGTTGGTTCTCGTCGTAAATAACGCCGATTAAGTTAATATGGCGACGATGTACACGGAAGAAATACTAAAGTCCGACGTAGAATTTGGACTTTGTTGTAGTAGCCTTATTGGTCACATCAAGTCACCTGACTATGGACTGAATGACTATAACACTTAGTGTGCGGCTTTGGGGAAACTGTTAACACTCTAGGGTATATGGAAATGACTAATTAGAGAAGAAGAAACTTAAATTGACTAATAGTGATAAAGTACATACAAGTACATATCATAATTAATTATAAGTAAACGATACTTTGGTAGTTATCATCCCACTGGCTATTAGCGATGAGAACTGTTCGATTACACCTAATGATGTTCAGAAATTAGTTATATAGCAAATTATATGGCATTGTGGATAGAGTGTGTAATAGTGCTACATCCCACATTATACGTGTGTGCATAAATTGTGACAGTGAATGTATATTTTCGGTTGTAGATTTATAAAATGAAATTATTTATTTGGAATGGCAGACATGAAATTGTTTTTTTTTTGTAGCGTATACACTATTAAATAATGTTACTTGTCTATGTTTCACAATGTTGTTGATTTTGAGTACGTGTGAGTACCGCCAAACAATTATAATTTTCAAGTATGGTGTCTGTAAATCTATAAATGCATTGTAGAATTTGACAAGTTTAGATTTCCAAATAATCACTTTGTATATGATATATAGGGAGATGTGATATTATTACATGTGTACCCAAGGTAGGTGCAACCAGTGTGGCTGACATGAGCAAATGAGCGCATCATGATCAGCCAATCACGAGTCAGTGAATGAATCTCATTCAACAAACTTTCAAGAGAGGGCCAGGGGGCGTACATGGAACGCTGTGTGTCATTTTACATCACATATTCAATAAAACAATTGCAGAAAAGTTGATTGTATGACTAATGTTTTGTTGTTGTTGTTGTTGTTGTCGTCGTCGTCGTCGTCGTCGTCGACGTTGTTGATGTTGTTGTTGTTGTTGTTGTTGTTGTTGTTGTTTATTGTTGGTTTATTACTTAAAAAGGAGAAAGATGAGAAAATTCGGTGGGATGTGCTAGATGTGAATAAGAGAGATCGTTTGGGTGTTTGTATTTGTGTGTTGGTGATGGTAAACGAATACCATAATGCCATTTATGGTAGCGTTACTGTAGTTTTAAAAATGACGTTGGTTTCGTTCTGCTGTTAAATCATCCCAGCCATTGTTTTGGGTTAATCTTAAATGTTAGTAGTTGGAGACGTTTTCAGTATTACCAGTCTTACACCGTGTCGACATCTTTGTCGTTGTATTGTAGTGATTCAGAAGTTGTAAACTCAGATATATAGGGTTTTGTACGTAGCAGTGGTATGTTTCACACGTGATGTAGAGATGGGAGAAAGATAAGTGATGAAGGGGTGTGTGATTGAGAAATGATAATTAATGAAATATGATAAAAGGGATTAAGGGGTAAAATGTAAGAAACTTTTAAACATTGCTAATTCGTTTATTTTATTATCAACTTTAATTCAAGATGGAGACATGTTTTTTCCAATACATGGTGTAAAATGACGTCATTGTGCATGCATGTATTTGTCTTTCTGAAGTCAAAAACTCAAGACAGAACTAACAAAACTCAAGACAAAATTAACAAAATAAAGGGGTGAAACAAAATAAGTACAGCGAGTTGTTTTTCTGAAGAACCTGCCTCGATTTGCCCGATCTGAATGAACTTCTAAAATAGTGTAAATTAGCAACTACGTACAATGTATTCGTTCGGATGTATGTTTCTGAACCAACTTCTCATTAGATATTTCAAAAGAACACATCACAAAAAACGGTAAATGAGAACACATTGATAATATTGATATTAATTTCCGTCGAGCAATTTACAACTATCAGAAAACAAATAGGGACTATTGCTGATGGAAATTAAACCAAAACAAAACTCGATCACTGTCAATCAAAAATCATAAATATCTATAACATGCATCGTTCCTATCAATCTAACGCGACATCTTTAAACTCGTCAAATATAGGAGAAGCTAAAATTAAACACTCGTAGCATACACGTGTACATTTTTTAATTTTCTTTTTGTCGTGCTTGAGAGAAGCTATGCAGATTACATGGTTATAAGTGAATACTTATACAAACAGATTGAAAATAATCTTGTAGATTGGTAGTCTAGGCGACCAATTTACAAGCTTACTTTCAATTTTCGCTTCTACTACGTATAGGCATTTATTACCGCGTTTGTCATTACAGGCATCTTACTTGATGAAAACCAATGACATTTCAAGAAGCATACACATCACAAAAGGCATTGTTGAAATTGTTGAACAAATTGTGATTTGAACCAACTAACGGCTAGGTGCTCGTTTATGTTACTGTTCATCTGCTCTGTTTGATACAAACATGAGGAAACCAATAACAAACTGTCCAGTGAACCACATGGAGATACCAAGTTGGATACACTTTCTTGCGACATTAGCCCCGCGAGTCTGCGTCTGGTTGCAGCAAATGTAATTGGTTTGTGTGTCATTGGGACAAAATGTAGCAGGAAGATAAACCAGGTCTTGTTATCTTAAAGTGTTTATTATACATGTTCTTATTAGTTTATGTGTGGTTGTATCAAATAGAGTTTGTATAAATACATAAAGAGGCTAAGTTAACTCAAACCCTAAACCCTACCTATACGATTTAATATCAAAGTATTACACAATGCGACTACAACAAAAACTGTAACTAACATTAATATAGGGAATTAGGAACCAAGAGGTTGTCACCTCGGTATCAAATGTCACCTTTGCAATTCTAATATAATCTCACTTAACTAGACTGCATGTTTTCAACGAAATCAATTCTCTAATAATCTATCCAATCTATAAGTTTCCAGCACAATTACAGTGACAATTTCCGATAATCAATTTATGTTATTTTTTTAATGATGAAATTAATTAAACTAGAAACATAATAACCCACATTTAATTTTCTGTAAAACTTTGTGCAGAATGTTCATCATTTGGTCTGGATACATACATGTACATGGTAGTAAAACGAGCAATGACGTAGTGAATGCTCCATTGACGTGGACAGCTACATACATCACACAGTGCCCTTTTGCGTGAATACCGCAAACTAGTGTAGACACTAATTCATCTACGTGGAAGTTGTCGGGGATGGGAATGTGTGAGAGGGGTCAATTGTTTGAGCGGAGAGAAGTTTATGCTGTAGACAGGCTGTCACAATCGGTGGTGATATAGTCAGCTTATTTTTCTATATATTTAGCAAAAAGCGTTCAATGTACCTCAAATCCGAAGGTTTATAAGATAAGATAACAACTGATAAAAATATGTGTAAATAACATTGTCTTGGTACGAGCTACCAAATCACGTCATTAAAGTTTCATATTAACCTTTTTATCATTTAAATGGTCGAGATGAGGAGGATGACATCAGATAATAAGTTTGACCAAAAGTCGGTACGACCAACACTGTAAACTTTAGTGCAGCTGTCTTCACTGAAGTAGGGGGGGGGGGTAAACTTATTGTAAGTTTTATGTTTGTCCACGGATCTGCAGACTGCATAGGTTAGACAAACATAGAGAAAAGGCCGCGATGCGGGGGTATTAAATTGATTCGCGCGCTGACCAGATACAATTTTTTCCCCGCCTTATATTTCAGTTCTTATAATTTGTCACATTTTCGAGTCGAATTTAAAATGTGTATTCTTAGTTTGATAACGTGTCACTGATAGACTTGGTATGGCTCAGTATAAATGTCGGTATACAAGAGATAACACTGCGTTCATAAGTAGAACACATCTTTTGACCTCCAGTGATCAAGTATAGCATGTTTATGCGTTGCTAGTTTACTCAGTACATTATATGAACATGTAAAAACGTATGTGACCTCATACATATGTTATGTCAATTTTCTACAATGTTACCTCTTTAAAGTTTGCTTCCATAAATTATAGTCGATACAGGCGTAGTGTTTGTCTTGCTGCTTTCTTTCGATACTATAAGCGAACGAAGTTCGCTGTGAGTTCTTGCCCGAACAGTCTAGCTAATGTCATTTTCAGACCGGACATTCCATTGATATTAGTGGGTTGGGCCAGGTATGCATATATATACTTTAATATATTCAATCTCTACGTACAGATGTTGACAAACACATTTATGTCATTACTATGCCTTATCAGTTTATGGTAACTGTGCTTGATGAGTGTGTAGACGTTGTCATTCACACATTTTAGTTAACGCATTGGTGGTTATTTTTACAAGCCCCTCCTTAAGATGAATATGCATGAAAAATTAGCTATTGTCCTCTATTTGTGCTTGTCGCTAATACGGTTCTCTCTGATTGGCAGTTATTTATATCCTGATGACATTTGCTAGACCTCGGATGTTCCATCCTCAATAGCGATGTTCGGGCGTGTGTCGTATTTTATCGGAAGAACATCCGAGGTCTAGCAGATAGACTAGCGTAGTGTGTGCCAAGCAGGCTGCTCTTAAAACATATTGGTTAAGTTTGAGCTAGCCATAGATCGTCACTGTATGAATATCACAGAACACAGTAATATTGTACACCCACAACTTATATTGAAACCGGATGTAAAATAATAAATATCAGACACGAGTATGTCACACACACACACACACACACACACACACACACACACACACTCACTCACCCACCCACTCACTCACTCACTCACTCAATGTGACTCCTCTCAATCCCTAGTTCCCTCCCTCCCTCCCTCCCTCCCTCCCTCCCTCCCTCCGTCCGTCCGTCCGTCCGTCCGTCTGTCTGTCTGTCTGTCTGTCTGTCTGTCTGTCTGTCTGTCAGTTTGTCTCTCTATCGCTCTGTCTCTCCCCACAAGACAAACTCGTTGATATACGTGTAGTATATCTACGCTAACGTATCACTAGGATACTTACATATACGTTGACATACTTAATTATATATCCATGGTGTACGTTGAGTCTACCCTTTGTATTTTAAAGGAAACGAACTATGGCAAGCGTCATGTGCGAAACGAATTGTGAGTATACATAAGTCTGACATGAATCGACGTGTATCTATGTGTATTCAGGTAGTATACGAATTGATTGTCAAATCAAAGTGTATTTAAGTATATTAGGGAGACTTCAGTAATTACGACGGGGGGGGGGGTAGAGTATGGCTGACCTGTAAAATAAAACCCTACCCCAATCCCAAATTCTAAAATACAACCCTCCCCATCTCAAAATGACAAATTTACTAATAGATGGATGTAGGTTATGTGGGCAGATTAAAGAGACAGTAGCTGTAACTTTTATTTTTTTCAGCATGTTTTGTTGTGTGTATAAACTACAGTTTTAGTTTTTTGTTCTACTCCATAGCTTACATTGAAACAATACTGTGTTTCTTAACAAACTGTTTCTTATTTTTGTCAAGCGAATTTTAGTCTAGACTTAAATTATCCACAATAACAGTGCACTTTACACATAGACAAGCTGTATTGACAAGTCAAATACAAGTATTTTCATCATGTTTTAAGGAGGAGAATAAGAAACTGCAATTGACACACAGAACAAATGTATTGAAAAAAAGTCGTCAAGATATTGTCCCTTTAATGAATTTGATTATACGACACATATTTCTGGCATGCACAAATATCACCAAACTTACTGGTATCTTATACTTTGTTTATAATTTATATCGTGGTTTCCATGTGGTACTTACACACTCTCACACTCTCCCTGATCGAGTAACCTGTAATAACTCCGTATCATTTTGTGCATTGCTTTATTCACTACTCTCACTGTCACTTTGCTTAGTGACTATCACTGTCATTCAATAAATTTAGCACATCGTCATCATCATCATCATCATCATCATCATCATCATCATCATCATCATCATCATCATCATCTTCAGTGGAGCTAGAAAGACTGCTGTATGTTTATTCTTCCCCTTGGCTTTCCTTTATTTCCTGGACAATTTCATAACGCTCTAATGTCTGCTGGCCAAGACTTTTCCCTGCTGTAACTCACTCAACTTCGAACTATTGTTTCAGTAAACAATCTCTGCTGCACTTGACTTAATGTTCAGTTATTCAGAATATTTCCTTCACGATTTTATGAGAAACCATCATTTGATGGGGGAAATAAATACAAGTGTACCACTACAGAAATATGTCTGACTAGACTGAATGTAAAACTTATAATCTCTCAGAAAATAAACTAGCTCCAGTAAATGGACGCTTCAATGAATAAATTAGCGTACACAATATGTGTAAAACGTTACCGTACATTTGAATAGAATATGAAGTTCCTAATTAAAGTGAGGTTGCATTTCCATGGCAACACCTAATTGTGGATTTATCATGTGAACTAGTTGACGGCACAATTTAACTGTTTTATTATATATTCAACCAATTACAGTCTATAGAGGAATGCCATTCTAGACCAGTCTGTGGGTTTACTATAATCTAAGATAGGGTAATAATCCTTTTGGGTCCACTATATGAAAAGTCCTATTTGACGATGTCTTCCCACCCGGTTAAAGCTTTAGCAGAGGATGTGTAAATGTTGTGAGTATGAAACGAAATTCCACCCTTGATTTAATTTACCCACGATGAACTCTTCGGGGGGGGGGGGGGGGCTTTAGACATTCAAACGTGGCACTGTGTCTTGTGCTACTCCTGGACAGAGATGGCGGTTAGATGGGTCACAGGAAAGATAAAGGTTGGGTAAAGGTGGGTAAATTAGACTTTTCGTGTAGTGGTCAATATGGGAGAATTCAACCAATTGATATTTATTATTAATTTATAATAACGATACAGATGCTGATAATTTGAATGATCAATAGTTTGTGTCATTAGGGCAGTAAAACATTTTTCTCTCATTAAAAGCAGAGAAAGGTCGTTTTTATTATGTAGGAAATTGAATATCACGAAAAACGGTTTAGAAAAGGAAACTTGATGTTCAATTAACAATTATCGTATTAAGTTTAAAGTGTATGTAAATAGGTTTCCAAAGTTTCCGACTTTTTTCCTGCAAATGAAGTAGTTATCATATGTGATTAAATATTTGTATGACATAATTATCACAAAAGTACGATATTAATAATGAAAAATAGATTTTTTTTTAGATGTGCGATGAGCATTTTGCTTCGAGGGTCTTCGGAAAATTGCGTCACTGCCGGAACACGATCGCGGCGTCCATGTTTTGTTTTTAAACCATGCCTGAACGCTGTGTGGTAGAGGGACGTCAACGATTGAGTCTACACTGATTTTCTCACAAAAGATTTGGAAGTTCTAATATTAATAAGCTTGCTTCTTTTCAACATACAGAGGATAAGTTTCCAAACGTTTTCAATGATGTCTTAGTACTGCACAAATCTCAAACTCACGAAAAACAATAATGAATTATAAGATGTTGCGTCCTTGTGTACTACATATCACGACACTGGCAACGATGACATTTCTTTTGTTGGCTGTGATTACGAGTCCTAATATTGAATTGAATTGAAAGTTATTTCACCAGATAAGAAACATAAATTACACTTTCAAAGAACATACTAGTATAACGTCAACGTACCGGCCCATATCGCCGCACCGATGAATAACGAAAACGAAACACGCTCATACGTACTACGGTACTATAGTACAGTACACTTCCTTTTCGACATATTCATGACCTTATTGTATGACTTTGGTTTCCTTGTCAGTGAATGAAGACCAGTTATTTATAGCCAGAGGTTCGTCTGACTGTATACTAGCGTGTTCTCCGGAGCGTGTTTAGTCACACGTCGTGCGGAACTGTACTGGGTGCTCTAGCGGTAGACCTCGCCCTGCTACCCTGGAACGCAGTGTATGCTCAGTGCTCATCGTCAATAAATTATTTGGCCGTTCCTGAACTGTTCTGATTTTTTCTGGTAATGATGATTTCACAAAATCCTTTAAAGACTGACAACTGATCAGACCTTCAATATTACATGGATGTTCACATGAAGTATATGAATGGCGGTTCAAACACAGATAGCGTAAGTACACCCACTGTGTAGTCAGTAAGTCTGAGTCGATATAACCCCACTAAATAGTACTACTGTTACGGTGTTATGATCTCAATGGGACAACTACTTTCGAAATTGTTTCCTTCATCTGCTAATTTAAAATATCTACTTTTTATTATCATAACTTACCAGTCAATATTATTTAGTATGTCGACAATAACATCGTCAACGACCATCTGCAGCTGGGGATTGTTGTTTGGTTGTAGTCGTTGTTGTGGTTCATACATATATGGTACAATACAAGCATTCCCCACTACTACATCATCTTCGTCATCACTAGTACTGCATGTATTGTTGTCATTGTCAATTGCGTCTTATAAGTAGTGGAACGTGGTTCCACTAGAATCGCTATCGCTTGTTATGTAATCGACTGCATTTGAAATTCCTTCCGGTTGTGACGTCATGAAATACATGAACAACTTCGGCAATTTCCGTGATTTTTCCAAACAAATCAATATCGTACTTTTGTCAAAAATGTCACATAAATCTTTAATCACCTATGAAAACTACATCATTTGCAGGCAAAAAGTCGATAACTTTGGAAACCTATTTACATATACTTTAAAGTAAACAGAGATAGCCATCTCGAGGTCTCACATATCGTTTATTAGTTATTCTCAGTCCCCTGTAAGTACTTTACCTGGATTCTTTGTTGATCATACAAGCATGTTACGGTGTGAACGGTTGGTCTTCATGGAGAAATGACGTCGGTTTCGTTCTGCTGTTAAATCCACTGTTTTGGGTTAATCTTAAATGTTAGTAGTTGGAGACGTTTTCAGTATTACCAGTCTTACACCGTGTCGACATCTTTGTTGTTGTATTCTAGTGAAGTTGAAAACTCAGATATATAGGGTTTTGAAGCAGTGGTATGTTTTACACGTGACTTGTTAAGACTAAATTGTATGATGTAGGGTTTGGAGAAAGATAAATGATGTATGTGATGTGTGTGATTAAGAAAAGTAATTAATGAAATATGATAAAGGGGATTAAGGGGTAAAATGTAAGAAACTCAGGAAGAGTCAACTTTGAACTTTTAAACATTGCTAATTCGTTTATTTTATCATCAACTTTAATTCATGGTGGAGCCATGTTTTTTCCAACACGTGTGAAATGACGTCATTGTACATGCATGTATTTGTCTTTCTGACGTCCGAAACTCAAGACAGAACTAACAAAATAAAGGGGGGGGGAAACAAAATAAGTACAACGAATTGTTTTTCTGAAGAACTTGCCTCGATTTGCCCGATCTGAATGAACTTCTAGAATAGTTTAGTTTAGCAGCTACGTACAATGTATTCGTTCGAATCTATGTTTCTGAACAAACTTCTCATTAGATCTTTCAAAAAACACATCACAAAGAAACGGTAAATGAGAACACATTGATAATATTGATATTAATTTCCGTCGAGCAATTTACAACTATCAGAAAACAAATAGGGACTATATTGCTGATGGAAAATAAACCAAAACAAAACTCGATCACTGTCAATCAAAAATCATAAATATCTATAACATGCATCGTTCCTATCAATCTAACGCGACATCTTTAAACTCGTCAAATATAGGAGAAGCTAAAATTAAACACTTGTAGCATACACGTGTACATTTTTTAATTTTCTTTTTTTAGTGCTTGAGAGAAGCTATGCAGATTACATGGTTATAAGTGAATAATTATACAAACAGATTGAAAATAATCTTGTAGATTGGTCGTCTAGGCGACCAATTTACAAGTTTATTTTCAATTTTCGCTTCTACTACGTATAGGCATTTATTACCGCGTTTGCCATTACAGGCATCTTACTTGATGAAAACCAATGACATTTCAAGAAGCATACACATCAAAAAGACATTGTTGAAATTAATGAACGAATTAAGCAATACGAGATTTTGGTACAATTCGCGACATATAGCACGAGCCGAATGGCGAGTGCTATATGGAGCGAATTGTACCAAATTCGAGTGTATACCCGCCTTCGGCGGGAGTTATTGCTAATATTATATCAAAATGTGTGTATATTTCTTCTAAATGTGATTATGTGGTTATTTATATGCCCGAAAAGGCGAATTCGCACGTACAGAAAAAGATCGTCGGTAATAGATCGTCGGGAACGAGCATATTTTAATGAGTGGATACGTTCATGTAGCCCCCTCACACACTGCATGAACACAACCATACACTGCATTGCAATGCATTGCATTGCATTGATAAATTACTTTATTTACATCATATAATGCATAACGAAAACGCGTTGAAAACTAGCAACAAAGAAAACGGGGCAAGAGGTCAAAGAAAGTAACAATTTTGTTTGGATATTTTCATAAGAACAATACAATCTTGTACACTGCTAAAAATAGATGTCTCGGCGTTGAATCGGAGAAAGCGCGAGACAGTAAATCAGAGACGCGACGTTACACAGTCTACTTTAATTTAATGGGTAACAAATTGAACATTGACCGAACCTGAAAATGTACAGTTTCGAAATAGTCCTGACGCACCTTGACTGATTAAAAGTTGAATCGGTGTTGCTTGATTCAACGCGTAACGAGAGTAGGACGCTGAGACGGCTCGTTGCATGGGGAGAACTTGTACCTTATCAGTGATGTTGAAGCCACTGATCGATCGTTGCTTTCGATCGCAAGGTCATCAGTGGAATTATTTGGACTACTGTAACCCAAACTATTGTACAGGATACCTGACACACCTTTACTCTGGGGGAAGTGTTAACTTATTGGTATAAGAACGAACACATTCAGCTTGTATGTACTATTCATATGCTAGTTTAGGGGCCCATTTTACCACTGCCAGCCGTGGTAAAATGGGATTTTACCACAGTTATTATCCAATCAGAATGGCGCATAGTAGCATGATATAATATAATTGTATTTGAACCAACTAACGGCTAGTTGCTCGTTTTATGTTTCTGTTCATCGGTTCTGTTTGATACAAACATGAGGAAACCAATAACAAACTGTCCAGTGAACCACATGGAGATACCAAGTTGGATACACTTTCTTGCGACATTAGCCCCGCGAGTCTGCGTCTGGTTGCAGCAAATGTAATTGGTTTGTGTGTCATTGGGACAAAATGTAGCAGGAAGATAAACCAGGTCTTGTTATCTTAAAGTGTTTATTATACATGTTCTTATTAGTTTATGTGTGGTTGTATCAAATAGAGTTTGTATAAATACATAAAGAGGCTAAGTTAACCCAAACCCTAAACCCTACCTATACGATTTAATATCAAAGTATTACACAATGCGGCTACAACAAAAACTGTAACTAACATTAATATAGGGAATTAGGAACCAAGAGGTTGTCACCTCGGTATCAAATATCACCTTTGCAATATTCTAATACAATCTCTCTTAACTAGACTGCATGTTTTCGAAAAAATAAAATCAATTCTCTAATAATCTATCTAATCTATAACTTTCCTGCACAATTACAGTGACAATTTCCGATAATCACTTTATGTTATTTTTGTAATGATGAAATTAATTAAATTAGAAACTTAATAACCCACATTTAATTTTATGTAAAACTTTGTGCAGAATGTTCATCATTTGGTCTGGATACATACATGTACATGGTAGTAAAACGAGCAATGGCGTAGTGAATGCACCATTGACGTGGACAGCTACATACATCACACAGTGCCCTTTTGCGTGAATACCGCAAACTAGTGTAGACACTAATTCATCTACGTGGAAGTTGTCAGGGGTGGGATTGTCGGAGAGGGGTCAATTGTTTGATCGGAGAGCAGTTTATGCTGTAGACAGGCTGTCACAGTCGGTGGTGATATAGTCAGTTTATTTTTTCTACAGGTTTAGCAAAAAGCGTTCAAAGTACCTCAAATCCGAAGGTTTATGAGATAAGATAACAACTGATAAAGATATGTGTAAATACCATTGTCTTGGTACGAGCTACCAAATCACGTCATTAAAGTTTCATATTAACCTTTTTATCATTTAAATGGTCGAGATGAGGAGGATGACATCAGATAATAAGTTTGACCAAATTCGGTACGACCAACACTGTAAACTTTAGTGCAGCTGTCTTCACTGAAGTAGGGAGGGTAAACTTATTGTAAGTTTTATGTTTGTCCACGGATCTACAGACTGCATAGGTTAGACAAACATAGAGAAAAGGCCGCGATGCGGGGGTATTAAATTGATTCGCGCGCTGACCAGATACAATTTTTTCCCCGCCTTATATTTCAGTTCTTATAATTTGTCACATTTTCGAGTCGAATTTAAAATGTGTATTCTTAGTTTGATAACGTGTCACTGATAGACTTGGTATGGCTCAGCATAAATGTCGGTATACAAGAGATAACACTGCGTTCATAAGTAGAACACATATTTTGACCTCCAGTGATCAAGTATAGCATGTTTATGCGTTGCTAGTTTACTCAGTACATTATATGAACATGTAAAAACGTATGTGACCTCATACATATGTTATGCAGTCAATTTTCTACAATGTTACCTCTTTAAAGTTTGCTTCCATAAATTATAGTCGATACAGGCGTAGTGTTTGTCTTGCTGCTTTCTTTCGATACTATAAGCGAACGAAGTTCGCTGTGAGTTCTTGCCCGAACAGTCTAGCTAATGTCATTTTCAGACCGGACATTCCATTGATATTAGTGGGTTGGGCCAGGTATGCATATATATACTTTAATATATTCAATCTCTACGTACAGATGTTGACAAACACATTTATGTCATTACTATGTCTTATCAGTTTATGGTAATTGTGCTTGATGAGTGTGTAGACGTTGTCATTCACACATTTTAGTTAACGCATTGGTGGTTATTTTTACAAGCCCCTCCTTAAGATGAATATGCATGAAAAATTAGCTATTGTCCTCTATTTGTGCTTGTCGCTAATACGGTTCTCTCTGATTGGCAGTTATTTATATCCTGATGACATTTGCTAGACCTCGGATGTTCCATCCTCGATAGCGATGTTCGGGCGTGTGTCGTATTTTATCGGAAGAACATCCGAGGTCTAGCAGATAGACTAGCGTAGTGTGTGCCAAGCAGGCTGCTCTTAAAACATATTGGTTAAGTTTGAGCTAGCCATATGTCGTCACTGTATGAATATCACACAACACAGTAATATTGTACACCCACAACTTATAATGAAACCGGATGTAAAATAATAAACATCAGACACGAGCATGTCACACACACACACACACACACACACACACACACACACACACACACACACACTCACTCACTCAATGTGACTCCTCTCTATCCCTAGTTCCCTACCTCTCTCCCTCCCTCCGTCTGTCTGTCTGTCTGTCTGTCTGTCTGTCTGTCTGTCTATCTGTCTGTGTGTCTGTCTGTCTGTCTGTATGTCAGTTTGTCTCTCTATCGCTCTGTCTCTTCCCACAAGACAAACTCGTTGATATACGTGTAGTATATCTATGCTAACGTATCACTAGGATACTTACATATACGTTGACATACTTAATTATATATCCATGGTGTACGTTGAGTCTATCCTTTGTATTTTAAAGGAAACGAACTATGCCAACGCGTCATGTGCGAAACGTATTCCTAAGTCTGACATGAAGCGACGTGTATCTATGTGTATTCAGGTAGTATACGAATTGATTGTCAAATCAAAGTGTATTTAAGTATATTAGGGAGACTTCAGTAATTACGACGGGCGGGGGGGGGGAGGGTAGAGTATGGCTGACCTGTAAAATAAGACCCTACCCCAATCCCAAATTCTAAAATATAACCCTCCCTATCTCAAAATGACAAATTTACTAATATATGGATATAGGTTATGTGGGCAGATTAAAGAGACAGTAGCTGTAACTTTTATTTTTTTTCAGCATGTTTTGTTGTGTGTATAAACTACAGTTTTAGCTTTTTGTTCTACTCCATAACTTACATTGAAACAAAACTATGTTTGGCAAACGTTTATAAACACAGCCTGTATATGTACAAACTGTTTCTTATTTTTTGTCAAGTGAATTTTAGTCTCGACTTAAATTATCCACAATAACAGTGTACTTTACACATAGACAAGCTGTGTTGACAAGTCAAATACAGGTATTTTCAACATGTTATAAGGAGAACAAGAAACTGCAATTGACACACAGAACAAATGTATTGAAAAAAATGTCGTCAAGATATTGTCCCTTTACTGAATTTGATTATACGACACATATTTCTGGCATGCACAAATATCACCAAACTTACTGGTATATTATACTTTGTTTATAATTTATATCGTGGTTTCCATGTGGTACTTACACACTCTCACACTCTCCCTGATCGAGTAACCTGTAATAACTCTGAAACATCAGTATCATTTTGTGCATTGCTTTATTCACTACTCTCACTGTCACTTTGCTTAGTGACTATCATCGTCATCATCATCATCATCATCATCATCATCATCATCATCATCATCTTCAGTGGAGCTAGAAACACCGCTGTATGTTTATTCTTCCCCTTGGCTTTCGTTTGTTTCCAGGGCCATTTCATATCGCTCTACAATGTCTGCTGGCCAAGACTTTTCCCTGCTGTAACTCACCCAACTTCGAACTACTGTTTCAGTAAACAATCTCTGCTGCACTTGACTTAATGTTCAGTTGTTTAGAATATTTCCTTCATGATTTTATGAGAAACCAATAAATACAAGTGTACTACTACAGAAATATGTCTGACTAGACTGAATGTAGAACTTATAATCTCTCAGAAAACTAGCTCCAGTAAATGGCCGCTGCATTGAATAAATTAGCGTACACAATATGTGTAAAACATTACCGTACATTTGAATAGAATATGAAGTTCGTAATTAGAGTGAGGTTGCATTTCCATGACAACACCTAATTGTGGTTTCGTCATGTGAACTAGTTGACGGCACGATTTAAATGTTTTACTATATATTCAACTAATAACAGTCTATAGAAGAATGCCATTCTAGACCAGTCTGTGGGTTTACTATACTCTATAGGGTAACAATCCTTTTGGGTCCACTATATGAAAAGTCCTATTTGACGATGTCTTCCCACCCGGTTAAAGCTTGAGCTGAGGGTGTGTAAATGTGGTGATTATGAAACGAAATTCCACCTTTGATTTCATTTACCCACGTTGATCTCGGGGGGGGGGGGGTACTGTGGTACTGTGTCTTGTGCTTCCCCTGGCCAGAGGTGGCGGTTAGATGGGTCACAGGAAAGATAAAGGTTGGGTAAAGGTGGGTAAATTAGACTTTTCGTGTAGTGGTCAATATAGGAGAATTCAATCAATTGATATTTATTATTAATTTATAATAATGATACAGATGCTGATAATTTGAATGATCAATAGTTTGTGTCATTAGGGCAGTAAAACAATTTTCTCTCATTAAAAGCAGAGAAAGGTCGTTTTTATTATGTAGGAAATTGAATATCACGAAAAACGGTTTAGAAAAGGAAACTTGATGTTCAATTAACAATTATCGTATCAAGTTTAAAGTGTATGTAAATAGGTTTCCAAAGTTTCCGACTTTTTTCCTGCAAATGAAGTAGTTACCATATGTAATTAAAGATTTGTATGACATAATTATCACTAAAAGTATTAATAATGAAAAATTGATATATTTTTTTAAAATTTGCGATGAACATTTTGCTTCGAGGGTCTTCGGAAAATTGCGTCACTGCCGGAACACGATCGCGACGTCCATGTTTTGTTTTTAAACCATGCCTGAACGTTGCGTGGTAGGGGGACGTCAACGATTGAGTCTACACTGATTTTCTCACAAAAGATTTGGAAGTTCTAATCAGCTTGCTTTTTTTCAACATACAGTGGATAAGTTTCCAAACGTTTTCAATGATGTCTTAGTACTGCACAAATCAAACTCACGCAAAACATTCATGAATGATAAGATGTTGCGTCCTTGTGTACTAGATATTACGACACTGGCAACGATGACATTTCTTTTGTTGGCTGTGATTACGAGTCCTAATGTTGAATTGAATTGAAAGTTATTTCACCAGATAAGAAACATAAATTACACTTTCAAAGAACATACTAGTATAACGTCAACGTACCGGCCCATATCGTCGCACCGATGAATAACCAAAATGAAAAACGCTCATACGTACTACGGTACTATAGTACAGTACACTTCCTTTTCGACATATTCATGACCTTATTGTATGACTGTGGTTTCCTTGTCAGTGAATGAAGACCAGTCATTTATAAATGCAAAATTTAATGCATTGTTCGCAAGGTTGAGAGCAGTTGGATGTGACTGAGAGTGTGAACAGAGCCAGAGGTTCGTCTGGCTGTATTCTAGCGTGTTCTCCGGAGCGTGTTTAGTCACACGTCGTGCGGAACTGTACTGGGTGCTCTAGCGGTAGACCTCGCCCTGCTTCCCTGGAACGCAGTGTATGCTCAGTGCTCACCGTCAATAAATTATTTGGCCGTTCCAGAACTGTTCTGATTTTTTCTGGTAATGATGATTTCACAAATCCTTTAAAGACTGACAACTGATCAGACCTTCAATATTACATAGACGTTCACATGTAATATATATATATACGAATGGCGGTTCAAATACAGATAGCGTAAGTACACCCACTGTGTAGTCAGTAAGTCTGAGTCGATATAACCCCACTAAATAGTACTACTCTTACGGTGTTATGATCTCAATGGGACAACTACTTTCGAAATTGTTGACTTCATCTGCTAATTTAAAATATATACTTTTTATTATCATAACTTACCAGTCAGTATTATTTAGTCTGTCGACAATAACATCGTCAACGACCATCTGCAGCTGGGGATTGTTGTTTGGTTGTAGTCGTTGTTGTGGTTCATACATATATGGTACAATACAAGCATTCCCCACTACCACATCATCTTCGTCATCACTAGTACTGCATGTATTGTTGTCAATGTCAATTCCACTGGAATCGCTATTGCTTGTTATGTAATCGACCGTATTTGAAATTCCTTTTGGTTGTGACGTTATATGATATACATGAACAACTTCGGCAATTTCCGTGATTTTTCCAAACAAATCAATTTTTCCTAATTAATATCGTACTTTTGTCAAAAATGTCACATAAATCTTTAATCACCTACGAAAACTACGTCATTTGCAGGCAAAAAAGTCGGAAACTGTGGAGTCTTTGTTGATCATACAAGCATGTTACGGTATGAACGGTTGGTCTTCATAGAAAAATGACGTCGGTTTCGTTCTGCTGTTAAATCCACTGTTTTTGGTTAATCTTAAATGTTAGTAGTTGGAGACGTTTTCAGTGTTACCAGTCTTACACGGTGTCGACATCTTTGTTGTTGTATTCTAGTGATTCAGAAGTTGAAAACTCAGATATCTAGGGTTTTGTAGCAGTGTATGTTTTACACCTGACTTGTTTAGAATTCATTGGGTGATGTATAGATGGGAGAAAGATAAATGACGAAGGGGGGGGGGTGTGATTGAGAAATAGTAATTAATGAAATATGATAAAGGGGAATAAGGGGTAAAATGTAAGAAACTCAGGAAGAGTCAACTTTGAATTTTTAAACATGGCTAATTCGTTTATTTTATCATCAACTTTAATTTAAGATGAAACCATGTTCTTTCCAACACATTATGTGAAATGACCTCATTGTGCATGCATGGATTTGTCTTTCGGACGTCAGAAACCCAAGACAGGACTAGCCAAGGCAGGTCTAAGTTTTCTTTCTGTCGTTGACATGGCGACGTGCATGTCCAGCATGGTGGTCACGTTTGGCGTTCATCTTCAAGTCCCATTTATCTAAAGTATATAATTGTTATGAATTTATTAATTTATAACAATTTTTATGACTTCATAAATGCCGACATGTGTGAAAAAAAAATTGAGTTATTATAGAAGGTCAATCCTGCGTTGCAAAAAAGGTCAATTTTCGGTAGCTTGGAATGTCACGATAGTGTTTATTAACTTCTGAACGAAAGAGTATGTTTACATTTTATGATGCTTTTTGGTGGTCATTGCATTGAAACATCGGCCATTGTGGATGCGCTTTCTATCCCTTTACAAACGCCTGAAATGGGTCTGTATGACTGATGTTCTGCCCCCCCCCCCCCCCAAAAAAAAAAAAAAAAAAAAAAAAAAAAAAAAATATATATATATATATATATATATATATATATATATATATATATATATATATATATATATATATATATGTATTGTTGTACCCAATTACATCACTCGGATTCAGTTGATGAACACTTGCATCAAAAATAGACAGGTTTGGTTAATGTGTATATTTGGCCTCAAAAATTGGAGATTTGCAGAATAAATTATTAATATGCACACGAGATGTCCATTTACAATGATAGGTAGGAGTCTTTTGCTTCAATTTCTACCACTCTATCCTACAGTGTACCAACAGTTGTTAGGGCAATGATGATAAGGACGTTCGGCGATGTATTTTACAGTCTGTGTGGTTATATATATTTCTTTTGATTCACATTAAATATACTTTAAAGACACGCCTGTCATAGTATAGTATAATTAAACTCACCGATAGGACTCAATGGCATAGCCCGTTTATCTTGGACTGGTTCACGACGTTTCTTATGCCCAAAGTTGTGATCGCCTTCTGCGCTGTCAATCAACAAAGTTGCTATGAGGGCAACTACCAATACACCAATAATGATGTTTTTCTTCATTTTCTGAGATATTGGTAAGAAAGAAATTGTAAGAGTATAATATTTAGAAGCGATCTGAACAGTAATTTGACCAGAACTCGTTAAATGATTAGTTTTAAATCCATTTTGCGAATGCAGTTTTATAATCAAACGAAAAATGTAATCTCTCACATAGAGAATCAACAGGACCACAATATTGGTGATAGAGCAACCTTTTATATATATATATATATATATATATATATATATATATATATATATATATATATATATATATATATATATATATATATATATATATAAACTAACACAAAATAATAAATAAAGCAGCAGCAAGAACAGCAACATCAACAACAACATACGCAAGTTAAAGTGTCAGTGTAACGGATATCATGGTATTTGAAATAGTCATAATGGTTAGCGATTTTCTTTTCGATTAGATAGTGTTCGGTGGAATAGAGTAGAAACATGGAGAACGTGTCTGTACTCAGTGAAATAGAGTAGAAACATGGAGAACGTGTCTGTACTCAGTGAAAGAAGTAATAGAATATTAAGCAGGACAAGAAGAAGAAGTTAGTCTTTACTTATTCGATACCACAAAGAAAATATAGAAAAGGGACAGTTTTATTCCTCAACAAAAAATCAATATATCGACGGAATGCTTATCAATGCTCCTTCCAGTCTGGACACGTGAACTAATATACTTAGTCCTACCGATCTGGTCAAAAGTTCTAGCGGCCGGTGACCGACTGATGGTGGTTTGAGGAGAACTAGAGTAGTCTTATGTTGGCAATGGACTCTAGAAACCGTTCCCATGAATAGTTTTTTTTCGTTACTTGTGTTTTTTTCTTATGTCAAGACATGGGATGGAAATATTTCCAACAATCTATTGGAGGATTTTTCGAAGGCAAAGAGAAGCAAATGATATTTAAAAAAAATAATTATTTAGTAGTTTTCAAAAGTGCTTACCTTGATTCCCACGATATAGGGACACCGCTTGAATATTGTGACTTAACAGATACACTGTCAGCTCAAGTATTCGAAATAACACTAAACTAATTTGCAGTATGTCTTTTATAACAAACGTCACAAACGCCCAATTATTGAGAAACATTTATTCTGTTTGCAATTTCCGGCAGGGGGCCGTTACAGGGTATTAACTAGAAATCTAAGGAACACAAGGTCAATAAGACCCCAGGGGTGGTTATCTCTATATAAGTTGGTATATATTATGTCAACCGTGATAATGACCACTTGTTCTATGAAGTTTGTTGACATAGCTTTTATCTTCAATGAATCATTTGCATAAATTAAGGATTTTGGGCAGGTAGGCTTCAAGTTTTATATAATTTGTTGCATTAATTAATTGTAAAAATGGGAACATGTTTGTTATAGTTCCCGATAGTAATAAGCCATTTGTATAATAATTACTTTTGATAATTAGGCCATATATTTGAATGCAAGCTTAGGGAGCCTTCAATAATTACAAGAGGGGGGGGGGGCAGGGGAAATCGGAAATCAGGTCCGGGCTGTTACATAAAATGTGAATCTCCCTCGATTCTGTCACGCCAAAAGTTTACTCTCCCTCAATTTTTTTTCTCTTTAATATGATCATCCCCTGGTTAAAATATTTCAAAAAAAAATATGATTAAAATGCTGTCATCAGATATGGAAAAGGACACTTGTCACTGAAGTTTTAAATGAATTGATCCCACCGCTGCCACCATGACGAAAGTGTTAAATGCTTTGATTATTTCCCGAACTGCTACCACCATAGTATATTTATGTGAAGACACGCTATATGCAGCAATTTGGTGACATGGTCTGATATTATGATACCTAAATCTAACCCTAAGCCATACTACAAGGCAACATTGGACTGATCATTACCATGGTTACAAGGAAGCTATAGTAAAAAAATGAACATGTTTGATTTGAAAGTCTCCCTCAATTCATCGTGGTGGCAGCAGTGGGATCAATCCCTTTAAACCTTCAGCGACAAGTATCCCTTTTCATATGCATAAATTATGGCAATGAAAGTACATAGTCAACATTCAAAATGTTATTATTTTTTGAATCAGTAAGTCTGTATCTACCAGTTATTACATGGCGTTTGCAAGCAGTGTATGCATAAAGCCACAAGTTAAGGCAACTTCGGGATGTTCATTACCATGATTACAATGACGTTACAGTAAAAGTGAAGCATGCTTATAACACCTCATATCCATATCTATCCACAATGAAAAATAAAATGCAGACAATCAAAATAATATTGATTTTTGAGAGGTCACTAAGTGTGCACCTACAGGTTATATTGCATGGGGCTTGCATACAACTATGCATATATGTAGACATCATAAAATAATGCTAAGTTAGACAATACAGTTAGTAAAAGTAAAATGTGATCCTCCCCTAAGCCCATTTTCTAACATATGGCCCTCCCCAGAGAACCAATTTCATATCTTAGTATTCCACAATGCGAACATAACAAAAACTTTAACTGACATTTAAAATGTACGGAATTAGGAACCTAGAGGTTGTTACTCCCGTATCAAAAGTCCCCTTGAATATAATCACATTTAATAAGGCTGCATGTTCTCAAAAGAAATCAATTTTCTAATCATCTATCTAATCTATAACCTTCCAGCATAATTACAGTGACAATTTCCGATAATCATTGTTTTGTAGTATTAATTAATTAAATTAGAAACATAATAACCCAAATGGAAATTTGAAAATGGAAATTTCTGTAGTAATTTGAACAAAATATTCATTATTAGTTCTAGATACATACAGAATTAACTCAACCAGGTCTATGCCGGAATAAGAAAAAGAATGACATTTTCCGACTTGATGACCAACCTCAGCTCAAGTCCTCGATTGTAAACATTCATATTTTACCATATATGTCATCTCGGTGGTTTACTCTATCACAATATACTGTCTTACAGCAGTAAATTAACATATTACCGGGGTTTATATCTCTAATAACCAGTTAACGATCTAAATAATTATCCGTGTTCATGAATCGAACGTTGACCCTAACTATATTTACTCTGACGTTTTGTTGACCATATAAAATGACTTCGAATTGCAATGTATTTTCAAGTGACATACATAGTTTTATTTTACTAATTTGTTCTGACAACAAATCACTTCTTTATTAAAAAAAACATCTAACCTAACCTAACCTGCATATCAAGATGGGACAATTCTCCTGCCTACTAAAAACTGCATACTAAAACTTTGAGCTAGTAAGCTTACAATATCTTGTTAATTGTTTAATGAACAATGTACTTCATGCAAATAGACGCAGCCACATGGGCGCTAATATTTGACGTCTGCGTGGATGTTAATTTCCTATAGACTATCTTGCTATCTTAAAAATGTAGCAATTCAATTTCTTATTTATTCCAGGGTGGTTGTATCAAACAGAGCCACTCAGTGAACACTAACTTAACACTAGCTGAGTTATATCCTCTTACCTGCACATTTTTTATATTCATTATCGTTCAACTGTTGTTGCCTTTCCAACTCTACTATAACCCGTGGCATTTTAACGTTAACGGTAACAAGCACCGTACCCATCATGCAATCCTAACCAAACCTCAAAACCAAACCATACACATATAGTGTAACTGTTTTGTCTTACACAATGCAAACATGTCAAACAGTTTTTTTTTTACAATGCAATGAACCAAATTTAATTATGATGCACTTATGAATCTGTTAAGTACTTTGCTCCTATTTTTTAGTTTAGATCTCTGTTCAGTTCAATCAAATTCCGACGGTCCCTTGTTCAAATTTTCAAATCTTCAAACCTAAACACATTTTCCAAAGTGATACTAATAAATATAATGAATTCCACAACACTATTCAGGTTCTGTTTGAAACAACGCCTTACCAACCAACACGACATTGCATATACCAAACCTCACTAGCAAGATAACATGTTTTGCTATATTTTATACACATAATGAAATAAGCAGCCTAAATGTATTACAACTTCATGCAGATATTCGGGCTTGGCGCCCAACAATATTTTTCCTAATACTAAACACCCGATAGGAGTGCGTACAAATGTCATTTGCGGTCTCCATTTGATGTCTGTAGGGTGGCATGTGTAGTAGATCATTTCACTCTAAAATGTCTAGCAAGACATTGAACTCATTCAACCTTGCTATCTGAAAGTGTAGCATGTCCAGGTATTTATTGGTTTATGTGTGATTTTGTCAAACAGAAAAGCTGTACGGTATTATGAAATTGACTATTTCACATTTCTACGTCATGCAATGGTATGGTTTTCCTTCATTGCTACGTGTATCGCAAAGCGTATAATTGTTTATGAGTATGCATATATATATATATATATATATATATATATATATATATATATATATATATATATATATATATGGACTTGCATAATATAGTACGAGTAATGGATATTGCCTAAAACAACATCGACGATAACACTTTGTTGATGGGAATTCAAAATAAATATACTATCGAGAAACAACACTGGTTGGACTAAGTTTGTTTGTCTTTCATTTTACTTCATGCAATTTCCTTTGCAAAGGTTAGACAATACTCTAAGGTTTAGATTTTAGCATATGCCAGGATATGATTAAAACGATACTAAATAACTGAAGACTTGAGTTCCTAAATATTTGGAGAAAATAGCTTAATAATCTTTTAAAAGATGGGCCGGAGATGCTTATACACGAGTATCTATTATTGTCATTGCCGAAAAGAAAGTATCGGTTACAGTCCGTTTCCAGTATGTGTGTTTGTTATTTCTGTTTATACAACCAGAAACAAACTAATACGAAACTGCTTCTTCTACCCTTGAAGTTGACTAGATTGATATTTCTTGTTACGTTTGTGTAGTAAAGGAAATGAACCATTTAAGAATACTGCAACTATCTGCTGACACGCAGGAGCAAATGTTTTGGTGTCTGCATTTGATGTCTGCATGGTGGCATATGTATTATTTCATTTAGACAAACTGTCACATGAAAATGTTTTCTTTCAATCTTGCTATCACCATGGGTAGAATGTGAATTTCTTACTGATTTTCGCATGGCTGTGTCAAACAGAAACAGTGAACACTAACATGAAACGGACTCTATATACTCTTGTTATTATGTTTTTGATAGTTCCATAATTGTATTGTAACGACAGAATAATGCAACGGTAGAAAAACACCATTTTTAGAAATTAATGAACATTCATTTTAACCCCTTTTAGATTTTATTTACATTTAGATGCAACTTTATTTTGATAATAATATAAATATTATAAATTTAAGCAGCTACACTTTGACAAATAATATCTGAAATGAGAAAATGATATTAATACAATTGATAAATTCTATGTTTTTCCGTGACATTGTTGTATGTCTTCATTTGGTCATGGAGACATTTACATTATGTTAATATAACAATTGGCATTTTTACACGGCGAAACATTTTAACGTTTTTTAGAGGTTATTGAACAAAACACATACACACTCACTCACTGACACACATATACACACACACTCACATAAACACTCTCACACATACACACATGCACACACCCAAACACACTCAAACACAGATACACACACACACACACACACACGTACGTACGTACGTACGTACACACATACATACACTCACTCATACACACATGCACATGTACACCCACGCACTCACACTCATTCTCATACACACATAAACTCAAACACACATTCACATTCACACACACACACACACATACATACATACATACATACATACATACATACATACATACATACATACATACATACATACACACATACATACACTCACACACATACATATATACATATAAGTTACATAATAGGTGGATAGATCCATAAAATAGAAAATGTAACATAACTTATTTTAATGTATAAGGTGTCATGTAATTTTATGTAAATAATGGATTATGCATTTGTCAAATACATAGCTACACATACAACAGTAGTACAATGTGTCATATCTTTGACTTTCAAGTTCAATGTTAATACTAATAGAATGAAATATGCTTATTGTTATTCTAATTGTAATTACTTGTTCAGTCGATCATGCATAACAAATAGTACTATTTTGGCAAAAACTCACGACATACGTTAATAAAATAACATGATCACATGATTTGGAAGTTTTTAGTAACATAAATAATGTCACTGTCTCGATTATTTAGCTATTTTGTTCGTTTTGGGGAAAGTTACACTGAATATGTGCCACGTTAATAACGGTGGAACGCGTGGCTGGCAGCTGAATTCTTATAATGTTAACAAACAGTGTCTAAATAAGGGGATAGATTTTAAAATGTTTCAATATAAATTTTTAAGGTAGCTACTAAAGTGTAGAAACAAATATGAGAAGTTGTACATTTATATAATCCTTCTTACTATCCACTATTACCGGAAAAAAATATATTTTACTTTGTTAACGTTATTTTATTTGTATTTCGGTTCAATCAAATTAAACCTATAGGTCATCTACATTAGTTGTCTGTAGCCTTAGTTTTCCCTATATCACGTGGTCGAAATGACCAACGATATAATACAAATAACGCAACCAAGATGACAGCGCCACCAACTGTAATGTTACAACATTGTGTTTTGATAAACTGGTATACAACAATGACGACCTCTTGATCGGACGATGTAGGCGATGTTGTTTTGTCTTGTACAGCTGTGTTGGACTTCAATGCCACAGTGGTATCTGTAATAAGAAGTAGAGTATACCAGTATACGAACTACTCAAACACAAGTTAAAATAAAAAACTTTCTATAGACACTGAATGAATAAATGAGTATATTGGAATGAATGGCTAAATGTGGGAGTGAGTGAATGAATAAATGAATGAATGCCTTACCAAACGACAATAACTAAATGGATAAATAACGAATGGGTGAATGAATGAATGAATGAAGGAAGAAAGGAAGGAAAGAAGGAAGGAACAAATGAGTGAGTGTTAGTGAGTGAGTGAGTGAGTGAGTGAGTGAGTGAGTGAGTGAGTGAGTGAGTGAGAGATCGAGCGGGTGAGTGAGTGAGTGAGTGAGTGAGTGAGTGAGTGAGTGAGCGAGCGAGTGAGTGAGTGAGTGAGTGAGTGAATGAGTGAGTGAGTGAGTAAATGAATAAATGATCGAGGACTGAATGAATGAATGTAAGAATAAGTGAATGAATGATTTAAAAAAAAACTGTGTATAGAAATATAACGTTATTCGAAATTAAATATTCAACTGACCTTCATTGTTAGCGACCTCTAATTTCATTGTAAATCTTTTCGTATCATAACTATCACTCAATCGATATATCCACTGACAATAATATCGCCCTCTATCGGTAGATGTAACATTAGCGATAACCAAGTCAAATCCTTGCAGAGAATACCTATAGTTGACCACGTACGGCACACTTCCAATGACGTTCTCTACTAAATGTGTTGAGTCAGCAGGGAAGGGTTTATTATTTAGTTGTACCCATTGCAGGGTGCTTCGTGTGAAACGTTCACTTGGCTGGTAGTACGGACACTGAAGTTTCGCTAACGGACTTCCTGATGCCGTATAGTATGTCGTGTGTGTGTTAAATTGGTCTCCGTGGACTGCTGATACGCCTTCAAATCAATGAACATACTTCATAATATTAACACTTCATAATATTAACACTTTATAATATTAACACTTTATAATGTTAACACTTTATAATGACACTTTATGTTAACACTTCAGTATGTTAACACTTCAGAATACCCATCGCTATTTATAAACTTACATATTTAAATGTTCATATGTTATGTTATGTTTACTTAACTCATTGTTTATTCTAATAATAGTACTGCATACACTCACTACAGGTATGAATGATTTATCTCAAAATATATTAATATAATATAACCTCCAACCATCAACCAATGCTGGTGACAATATTTCATATTTTCAATGACTGTAACTATATCATGGCATATGATATTTCAACTTTTGTGTTATAAATTAGATAAAGTTCAATTTATTGGAAATAATTATTCATTTTACCTGGGTTACACGTATAATTAATAGTTTCATATACCGCACTGATAAGTTTGGCATGATAGAATATTAATGATTTTCTGTGCTATCATTTTCACAATATCATACACGTATCGAAATTCTCTAATACAATCGACGAAATATTTTGTTTGTTTTTTTAAATATAAAATCATTTTAAAAATAACTTAAAATGTCATGCTTGAGTTTGGGTATTATAATGTACTGAACAATTATACATGAATTGGGTGTGTTTTACTATATCAAACAATCCGCTATTTTTATCACCTGACGTCCTTGCGCGCTTTCAGCTGTTTCACAATACCCCAACACAAGTGTACAATAATGGGGCAACATTACAGAATCACCATGCAACTCAACGACTTGTTTGTGTCCTATTCAAAGCTATATATAGCGGTGATGTGCACTAACAGTCATTGTATTCTGGAATGTTCTTTGCGATTTTTTTTTTCATATTGTTTCAATATGTTATGTTTTATTTTGGATTAGCTATTGAGTAATTAAAATAACATATTGATATATCGATGATTTTGATAGCTCAATAATTATGCCAATAAATCGATTACTTATATTAATCATAGTTCTATTGATATATCGGTAGTTTTAATCGGTCAAACGTTCTTATCAACTGGTCAATTATTTCGACTTGTGTTTATTTATATTTTAAAAATTGAATACTTGTTTGGCAGTATCGAGAGATCGATGGTATTGATTGATCAGTAATTGTCACACCACAGTGTCTGTAATGAAATGTTAGTAAATACGATAATCAACTGTACAGGTGACGGAACTCCTGGCTGATGTAATCCCGTTTACAACCGGGTCATTGTCGTTGTTTTTTTTATCCTACTAGGTTCCGTTTACGCCTGTGTGTAGTTGCAGTTTGCGTTGTGATGCTTCACATTACAATAGATAAAATGAAAATGCTTTGTTATTCTATATCATGTAGGAATTTGAATGGCAACTGAATTTAACACACACACACACACACACACACAGACAGACAGACACAGTCCGACAGACACAGACTAAGACTCATACACAAACACACACACACAAGCTAACTTCCTTGATCAAACAAACAAATATATGCAACTTCAGTTAGTCAGCATTGCGATTATATATAAGTAAGCACTTTTACGTTGACACGTTGAAAAAAAAACGATACAAAATCTAAATCAAGTTATTGAACCTTATTTCGTTATTGTAAACAGACTTACCTATCATGGATAACACTACCGTAAAATAATGAAAGCGAGTCATTATTTTATTAATATCACCCTTTTTTCGATTTCACGCGTTGGCTTGGCAATGTCCTTATAATGTATAATCCCACTTTGGCACTTTACCGAGATTGAAAAGTTGTCAAAGGTAACCGTGATTGTAGCTGACTGGAAAGTTTTCGGTGGACAACACTCTTTTTATACATTGTGGTGATAAATTGCGTAATTTTTGTGATTCAGCTTTATTTATGGAATTACTAATTACTCATGCGCATGTGCATAAATTATTTGTTTGTTAGCTACAGCATTACATCTCGTCATGCGTATATGTGTCAGGTCAGCAAAAAAACTATTGTCATTTCGAATGTATGCATTACTATGGCGTGATCCGCATACCCTGAAATACAATGAAGCAATGACGTCATTTAAACTTTGACCTGGTCACAACTGAGTCAATCACAAAAAAAAATACTTCGCCATCGGGTAGAAGTGGTCGTGTATCCCCGTTACGTTCTCAGTGTACATACATTCTTGTGAATCGGTGAGAATTACATTGCTACGTCCAGCGACAAGAGCTTTAACACCAGCCCTTGCTTTGACTGCAATTCCATGGGGTAGTCTAATATTTATGCTGGTATTGCCAATTGGTAAGTTATTTCCCGAATTACAAGCAGTCCAGTGATGGCCGCTTCGGTTTCATGGGTCAACTTGTACTTGTGTCAGTAAGTTGTTCGGTAAAGTCAACCAGGACTACTCGTTTTAATCTACTATTAGCGTAAACAAAGTCATAACACCCAAACCATGGCTTTGGCTCGATCGAACCACGTTCCGAGTCGTATGAGGTGAGTCGTCTGGCAATTCTGTCATCGATAGCTCATTGAAGTGGGGCAAGTTGGTGTGATTCATGTGGGTATAGTGTTTACGTTATATGCTTCCACCCATGAATAGTTGTCACGACTGGCCATGGGTTACCCGATTAGATTGTCATGTAAATACTGTCGATAGACTATAGTGTGGTAACTATGGATCTAGTGTGACTCGCGATCGGGCACTCAATCCTAGGATTTAGTGCCTTCCCGGGCAATAGAAACTAACTCCTACCTAGTGTACCCAATAGTTCCTACTGCCCCTCTAGCTCTGCTAGCTAGATGTTACCTAATTGTTCGAACTTCTTTCAAATTACAGCGTTCGTGACCTACACTCTCTTCTAACGGATAGCGAGAAACTGGTCACATCCCAGGCTAATGACAAAATCTTTTTTTTTTTTAGACAGACTTTCAACCCAGGCCGGTATCATGTTTTTTTTAGACAACATACTTTCAAATAATTACATTTTCTTACAGAACTTTCTTCGGTCGTATACGAAGACATCGTGTGATATGTTGTATTCCATAATCACAGAGTCAATGATGTCTTTAAATATCACAATATCTCAGGCAACTTTGCAAATATTTTCTAATTACCGAGATAAGTTGGGTCTCTCTCTCTCTCTCTCTCTCTCTCTCTCTCTCTCTCTCTCTCTCTCTCTCTCTCTCTCTCTCTCTCTCTCTCTCTCTCTCTCTCTCTCTCTCTCTCTCTCTCTCTCTCTCTCTCTCTCTCTCTCTCTCTCTCTCTCTCTCTCTCTCTCTCTCTCTCTCTCTCTCTCTCTCTCTCACTTTTTTTTAATATCCCAGCCAGTAGTAGTTCTCCCATAGTTATCTCCCAAGGAGCTATACGCGGTCCTCCAACTATTTCTCAATGACTCATTCGGGTTATTATTTACCACAAAATAACATAGCTGTGTGAGGTTGTTGTTATTGTTTGTTTGTTTGTTTGTTTGTTTGTTTGTTTGTTTGTTTATAAAACATACTTATTCCAAATAAAAGAATGAATAAAGGCCCGGAGACTATGTCTGATGTCTTTGATCGTACAGAAGGAGCAATAACATCGAGCATTTGAACAGATCCTCGAAAATTAAACAAGAAAAATAAACACCCACTTTATTTTGAAATTGAGTGTTATAGGAACCACACAACATTTTTTTAATCTACCTCATATAACAAAAATCATAGTTGTATTGTATCGCTATATCTTAGTTTGCCTGCAGTTCGATTTCTGTATTAGTGGGTCATTAAGTTAGGCATACTCGGATTGTCTTGTAACATAATTAACGGGTTACACCATTGTAGTTCATCTCTTCTAGTAGTCGATATTTTTTTTTTAAATACAGATGTACTTCAGTCAGTTTGGAGACACGGACTTGAAATGTGTTAAAATAGAGTTTGAACATTGTGGTTTGATAGAAGGATTTATATCAATAATTGATTCTTGTAGTGTATACATAAACTTTATTGTACAAATATTGAACGTGTCACGGGGGGTTTTCTCCAATGGGGGACATGTTGTTGTTTTGAACAATTTAAGGACCTCGTCTGAATGACAGGAGTTATCGTATTATATGGCGAACTGACCTGTGCTGGTTGCCAGGGGCAGAAAACATCAAATACGATGAACATTGGCCCTATTATGTGTTTACGTTTAGTAATAAAAATTAGAAAAATAATCACAAGCCTTCCAATATTCGTATGGCACAAACTGACCCCAGCCATCGTATGATAAGATCCCCAAAATAATTCCGACGACAGAAATAGGAAGCCGTTTACAATATCAGAGTTGAAGTGCGCATCACGTAATTTCTAGAGTTTTTAGAAATTAGGCTTACAGACACAAACACAAACACATATACATAACCATACACAGACATAGACAGACATAGACAAATATTGACATGTACAAATATTGTACACACACTACATACCTACACAAAGACGTTATAATCGAACATACATTATTTTTGCAAAACATACAAAATATTGTTTATTTGCTGCAACAACTGCTCAAGTATGACAAATATGACTGACCTAATAAACTGTTATACTACTTAATACAAAACAATATAATATTATGTATGTATGTATGTATGTATGTATGTATGTATGTATGTATGTATGTATGTATGTATGTATGTATGTATGTATGTATGTATGTATGTATGTATGTATGTACTTATGTATGTATGTATGTATGTATGTATGTATGTATGTATGTATGTATGTATGTATGGATGTATGTATGTATGTATGTATGTGTGTGTGTGTATGTATGTATGTATGTGTGTGTGTGTGAATGTAATTATGTGTGTATGCATGCATGCATGTATGAAACTATTCAAGTACTTAAAAAATGTCGAGATATTGCCATTGATGGGAGGTACAAGTAATTTAGTATTTTTCACATGGGTTGTTTTATAATAAGAGAGTTGCTGGTATATAAAAGCATACTGACGATCTAATAAATTTGATATATTATTAAATAGAAAATTACAAAAATAGAAAATTATAAAAAAAAAGAAATATTTCAAGCAGAACAAAAAAAAAATATGATAAGTCAAAACCACAAAAAACACAACACAATAAAAAGAACAACAAAATATCCTACATATTTCAGAATGTCAACAAAAATATATAGATTTTCGGCAATAAAATGCTGTGTTCCATGCAAGAGCCAAGTTGAACAAAAATATGGCATATACTTTGGTTGTTCTACGTCTCAACAACGTGCGTTTGTCACAACAATGTGTGTCTTTATCACTAATTCTACTGTGTTCGGACTATTAGTCCAAACATTCTTAATTATCACAACTTTCTCGGATGTTCGTTTGATATTAGTCGCGATGGTATAATTATATTATTCTCCAGTATTTTTCTTCGTTCAGTCGGAAATCCTCATGAACTAAGGTTTGTCACTGCTCGTCTATCGACTCATAGTGACAAAGGCCCTTTAGGTCGCTCATATTTCCTTGTCTGAAGAAAGAGAAATTTCGGGGAATAACACCAAATTAGATCTCTTGAAAAAGGTGATACGAATAGACAACTGAGACTGCTCGTTTGTCTTACCACGTGGAATTTACATATTTACTTCAAGACATTTGTTCGGCCGTTGTTGGCGCTGTACAGAGTCCCCGTGTAAGTTTTACCTCTAATGATACGATTTCACACAATCACCTGTATTCGTATATTTGTGTCATGTCTTCACGTGTCATGTGGGCGCCCTTATATATAGACAAATTCTGGGAGCTAATCCTAGTATAGGACCAACCCCTCTAGATTTGTGAAAGATATGACCGATGATGGCAGTATGACACGATGTAGCTGAGCTTACGTCTATGTAATTTGATCCGAATCTCTACATATGCTACTAATAACGATTAGTAAAAAACTACATTTTATATGTAAATGAACCCTCAAGTGGTTTCTAAGTAAACATGTCATGAGATGCTCAATCACGGTAAACCCAGCAGTTTACAGTATGAAGTCAAACAAACATGAATTCATCTCTTGAAAACGCCAACACTATTTCAAGTTTCAACAGTTTTAAACGTT
This sequence comes from Glandiceps talaboti, assembly GCF_964340395.1. Lineage (NCBI taxonomy): Eukaryota > Metazoa > Hemichordata > Enteropneusta > Spengelidae > Glandiceps > Glandiceps talaboti. The sequence continues at coordinate 9,733,902 of NC_135557.1, read as the reverse complement.
CAATCATCACCAATCACGGCATATACAGTTACCAGCATATCTAAGGCTGGATAGTTTACATATTGAAGGTAAAAAATATTCTACATTGATCATTAAAATACATATTTGTTCACCATTGTTTGTCTAAAAATATTAATGTTTCAATATGGTGAATATTTCAGCTTAACATGGAATGCAATAAAATCTTATTCTAAGTCAACAGATGCACAAACAACCATTGACCTGTCATTTAGGTCAAAAATAAATCGCTAACAAGATTTTCATAGAATACAGGATTTTACATCTCGTTACAGATCTCGTGAGATATGGAAATATGCCAATCAACAATGGTTGGTCACTTGGTTACACTGGATGATTATTTAACGCAGGATCTCGTGAGATCTGCCGCGTGACGAAAAATGGCTTATTGGCGTGACTTCAGGACTGGACGGTTCCGGTTTGCGTGTATACATCTTCAGATGAAACACACCACCATGTTTATGAAATTGTGTACTACCAGCTGGTTTGAGACTGTCGTGGTTCTGGAGTCACGGTAAAAAAATTCTCACATCCACACATTTGATCCCGCGACATTTCTGCCATACCATTAATACATCAGTGTATTCACGGCTATCTGTTAGATAACATACTTATAGCCAATATGAATATACCACTTCTAATGTACGTATCGTTAAATCGAACATTTTTTTCTTCTTCAATTCAGTGTCTGTGGATTTGTCTAAACTGGAGTGACAGGATTATGTGTCCTTCTTCTCTTGTTTTTTAAAACCAAAATTAGCACCAGTAACAGTCCGACCACAATAACGACAAAGAAACAGGTTATTCCTATTACCAAACCGGAGATGTGTTTCTCTGAGTCACCTTCATCATCATCTTCATGGTGAATTGTGATGGCTGTAACGACAAAAACATGTATGATGATGATAATAATAATAATAATAAATAATAACAATGAAATTATTTATATAACGTACACCAACAGTATACCAATTAACATTGTTCAGAGATAGAATACTGAAAAAAAAGAGAATAAACTGATAAAAAGTCAGACATTCCCTGACTGTAGTACATGCAAATTAGATAGTCGTCTGTGCCTTTTTTGCGACGCTTTATTTAAAACTAAAGTCGTCGCTTCGCTCCAATCCAGAGCAATACTATAACTGCGTAATGATAGAAACAGTGAGTGCTACGGAGTGAGGCGACGACTTTAAATTATTTTAGATGAAACGTAGCAAAAAAAGGCACGAACGACTGTCGACAGATTCGTTAAAATGTACATGCAAAAATACATTAATATTCAAAATTATGGCAAACTATAGATGTAACGATTATTCATAGAGTTTATTTCAAAGTCATGGGTTTTCGAATTCGTTTAATTCGAATTTGAATTACAATGTCTTTTAATTCACCTAATAAAACATTTCACAGCTTTTGGAACCGTTTGTGAAATGACTATGAGATTAATATATATATATTAATAGCTAAGCAGCAGATGAGTAACAACGCGTTACGCATAGCTCCGTAAAAAACATCCAATACTACCAATGTAAACATCAACCCGACCTCAAGAACAGCAGCATGAAATGCAACGACTGTGGGCATTCGCGAGGTGTGCGATTATGCCAAGGAGATCTCGAATTATGTAGGAAATGTGAGGCAAAACGTTTCCCGCCATCAAGTTCAAATGCAGCTGCCAAGTCCCAAGACAATGCCAAGATGGCCGACAATGGAGATAATAGTCAACTAACACAGATTCAGTCTACCCTTGCACTACTAAGCGAGAAGATAGACAAGATACCGACCGTTGAAAGGAAACTGTGTGAGTTACAAACCTCTGTCGAATATATTAGTAACTTCTTTGACGTTTACCAGAAAAGGATGGAGGAAATTCAGATTGAAAATAAAAACCTAAAAGAACAACTAGAAGTAGTTAGCGGCAACATGAGTACAACACAAAAGGAGCTTCAAGATCTACAGCAGTACTCAAGAAGAAATAATCTTGAAATTCACGGCGTTCCTGAACATCCAGATGAAGACACAGACACAATTGTGAAGAAAGTAGCTGAAGCATCCGGAGTAAACATATCTAAATATGACATAGACATTAGTCATCGACTAGCAACCAGAACACACAACGAAAACAAACCTACCCCAATTATAGTGAAATTCACGAGAAGAACGGTCCGAAATGCAATCTACAATGGGAAGAGAAACATCAAGAACAAATCTAGCAAGGACATGAATATTGACAATGACACACAAAACCGTATCTACATAAATGAAAACCTGACACCGTCTAACAGACAGCTATTCAACAAAGTCAACGAAAAAAAGAAGGCTCTGAGGTGGAACTATATTTGGACATATAACGGCACAATATATGTCAGACGCTGTCAAGGGGATCCTGCTATCAAGATATCTTCAGTTCAAGACATCAACAGAATGACAAACAGACAGTAAGAGTCAATACTGGATATAACATTTATTGTTTTTTCTTTGGTAATGTATTTTTCTCCATTTAGTAGATGAATTGTAACCAAAGTAACATAGACAATTTATTTACTGTTGTAAATCATTCTTTAGAGCCAACTACGTTCAACCAAAATTTTTGCCATGATTTTACCAATTCATTTTGTGTGTCACACATAAATGCCCGTTCTCTTTCCAATTGTATAGATGACGTCCGTCTTTTGTACAATCAGTGTATTACAAGTCAATTCCATATTATTGGTGTCTCTGAAACATGGAAAGTTGATAACCCAAATCATCTTAATATACACAATTATTCCCTTGAAATAAATTGCAGAAAGACTGGTCAGGGAGGAGGAGTAGCAGCATATATTCATTCATCTCTCACCTATAAGATGTTACAGTTTAATGTTATTCATTCAGAATCGATATGGTTTGAAATTTATGGCAGAAAAAACCGAATCATTGTTGGAGTTTTATATCGCAAGCCAGGGACAGATATTGTAGAATTTGAAAATAGTCTTTCTGATGTACTTTGCAAGGTCAAGTTAGATAGGAAATTTTGTATCCTCATGGGAGACTTCAACATTGACAGTGGAAAGTCAGATTGTAACACAGTGAATTTTATATCCAAGATGCAATGCTTTCTCCTCAATCAGATTATCACACTACCAACGAGGGTCACTGCTTCTTCTTCGTCTACAATTGATCATATTTATACAAATATAAATACTTGTCATGTAAATACTGGTACACTTGTTACAGATATATCTGACCACTTTCCAATTTTTGCAATGTTTGAAAACTTTAATATTAATTTACCAATTTCACAATCAGTCACAAAGAGGGATTTCAAGAATTATGATCGAGATAGCTTTATTTCGGACCTACAATATGTTGACTGGAGTTCCGTTATCAATAACAACAGCAATGTGGATGAAGCATTTGATGCATTTAGTAGTTTATTTACCGATGTTTGTGACCACCATGCACCGCTGAAAGTAAAAGTTGTCAAAGTTAAAAGGAAAAAGAATCCATGGATTACAAAAGCAATCAAGAAATCAGTAAAAACAAAACATAAGCTGTTGTCAAAGGTAATCTCTAGTCAGCATAACCAAGATGTAGTGTTACGTTATAAAACCTACAGGAACATTCTTACAAGTACAATAAGAAAAGCGAAACAGACTTATTATGCTGATTTATTTACTGTTAGTAAGGGTGCCAGGTTGTGGAATGTAATTAATGACGTGTTAGGCAAGAAAAACTGTTCAGATAAAGTACCACCTACTCTAAAGGTGGATGCAAATAGTTCTACGCGTATTGTATCAGAACCAGCTGATGTTGTTGAGGAGTTCAACAAATATTTTGTTAGTGTAGGTCAAAGGTTGGCAAATAATATTCCGCCGACCAATTGTGATTTTTGGCAAAATATGGGCTTACCTCAGTTACAATCATTTTTTCTTCAACCTGTTACGCCTCTTGATATCAAAGCGCTTTTAATTAATTTAGATAGAAAAAAGGCTAGTGGGTGGGATAATTTAACTCCCCGACTCCTCATTGATGCTGCTGAAGTAATAGCGCCGCCTTTGGCTCACGTCATAAATTGTTCATTTTTAATTGGTACATTCCCATCAGCGTTGAAGGTCGCCAAAGTGAAACCCATTTTCAAGAAAGGGGAGAATGACTCTGTTGGAAACTATAGACCTATATCTATTTTGCCCCTATTCAGTAAAATCATTGAAAAAGTCATAAATAAACAAATCATCTCTTATCTGGACAAATTTAATATTTTGTATAGACATCAATATGGTTTCAGAGAGAATCACAGTACCAAACTTACCTTGATTAATTTAGTAAATCACATTCTTAAAGAGATTGATAAAGGGAATTTCACTCTAGGGGTATTTATTGATTTCAGTAAAGCGTTCGATACAATCGATCATTCGATCTTATTAGCCAAGCTTGAACATTACGGGTTCCGGGGCACTTGTCATAACTGGTTCAAAAGCTACCTGTCAGGTCGCTCTCAGTTTGTCCAGCTAAACGGTCATATATCGGAAAAACGTTTTATTCACTTTGGAGTACCCCAAGGCTCTGTACTAGGCCCGACTTTGTTTTTAATGTATATAAATGATCTTCCAAACTCGTCCTCTTTCTTTGATTTCCGTTTGTTCGCAGACGATACCAATCTCTTTCATACCTATTCACAGGTTGGGGAAATTAATTTGGATCGTGTTTCGGGTCAATTACACGAGGTTCAACGTTGGTGCAATACAAACAAATTGACAATAAATAGTGAAAAATCAAATTTTATAGTATTTAGAGGGCGCAACAAGAAAGTAAATTTGATTGGTGATATCACATTACAAGGCAAAAGCATCAAGGAGGAGTATGTTGTCACCTTTGTGGGAATTACTTTAGACAAACATCTCTCTTGGTCCGACCACATCGAAAAGGTAAACAAGCTAATCAGAATAAAGTGTGGGATTTTGTATAGACTTAGACATATATTACCATTACACATTTTACTACTCTTGTACAACACATTCATACTCCCCCATATCAACTATGGCCTTGAGGTTTGGGGTAACACTTATTCATCACATCTAAATCGTATATTAATGTCACAGAAAATGATTGTTCGAACAGTTTTGTTTAAATCTCCAACGGATCACTCATCTCCTTTGTTTGCTCAGTTGAATATTCTAGATGTTTTTAAACTGCATAGATATTTGATAGGTTCCTTTATTTATGGCTTGATCCATCAACTATCACCACACACTTTGTATGATTATTTTGAACCTTCACACCATAACTACAATACAAGACTCTGTTCATATCAAAATATTTATCCATATTATGCCAGAACAAACTCAGGTCAGTTTTCTTTCTCCTTCTCAGGGGCAAAAATCTGGAATAGCATCCCTGTCAACATAAGATGCATCAATACGCTAAACGAATTTAAGCGATCTTATAAACAATTTCTTCTAGAAGAGTAAATTAAACCACTGTACAATTTATTGTTACCGTATGTTCTTCATAAGTACTATGAACTCCGAGGTACTATGTATTTCCTTTTGCTATATCACTTTGCTGTCAAACATTGTATATAACTATGGTAGGGGACAGGCTTGAATAGCTGTAAGCTAAATCCCGATTCCCCTATTTACCCACGAAATAGTATTTTTGTATGTGTATCTGTAATGTTCATTTGTGCTTTTGGGTAAATAAACACTATATATATATATATATATATATAGGTGATATATATATATATATATATATATATATATATATATATATATATATATATATATATATATATATATATATATATATATATATATATATATAGTTTTGGTAGTACTGGAACTCTTTCTTGGTTGTAACGCGGAGTTTCACGCATTGTGCGATCATCAGACAATCAGATCATCTGATGATCGCACAATGCGTGAAACTCCGCGTTACAACCAAGAAAGAGTTCCAGTACTACCAAAACTATTACGCTCAAAAACTAATATGCTCAAAAAGTGTTCCACTCCCACCCTAATGTGTGCGCGAAACTGACCCCCCCCCCCGCCGTCATAAATCCCTCTCTTTTTTCTGCAACGCAACGTCATGGTAACATACACTGAGAATGTCCACACCTAAAATTTCAAAACCCCCTGATCTGATATCTAGAGTCTTACCTTGAGCTGTTGCTACTTCGTGGTCGACAACTTCAAGGCTGTCAGTTCGTGCAGTAGTTCCCTGCTGACCCGGGATGATATCTAGATAAAACAAACACAATCCATGTTAATTTAACTGGATAAATGAAACCACTCTCAGTGTGGGGTAACAGTGAATACATATGTAATCGTGTGACGTCATGAACATGAATGAGTGATGAAAATAAACACAGAAGTTCACATTTGAAACTATTCGACCAGTACACACATATATACTAAATTGTATATTAAGTAACAGAGACATTTGACGAGACACGTGTAAAGAGTACCGTGCCACAGCCATTGGTTTATCAACTTATTATCAAAGTTACCCGGGCTTGAGCTTGAATTATACAATTCAACTACCTTTGTTGTGTGATTTCCTAGCATTACTTTACATAATATCCCACATAACCTACTAACACATTACATTGGAATCAGTTCGGCTGAGTTTTGATTTAAGCGTGCGTCGTGTCATACCGCCCTCATCGGTCCATAAGTCTTCTCTTTACGTATACATATAGTACACAGGTGTTTGAGGGCACCTATCGGCGGCGTAAATGGCACCATGGAAGTTCAACCTGGGTGATACTGCCATGATTAGGATGATCCCATTTGTTATAATGCTTCTCATTGTCATTATCATGACAATTATGGGTCGATCGGGCGATTAAAAAAAAGTAACAGTTTAAAAAAAATCATCTTCTTCATATTTCTCTGCATCTCCTTTTCCTCCTTTCTATCTTCATTTTATTGGATTCCTGGTAACAAACCGTTTCCCAACTTCTCTACACAATTAGCATGTTTTCAGCCCCTACTTGAATAGTTTCCGGCATAAAAAAATGCTTTGTTCGTTAACAAGTGTCGTCATCGCCACCACGATTGAAGATGACATCGACTGTCTAGACTCTTTTTTTTTCATTCTTGTCAGAGGGCGCTGTTCCGCAAACGCTTTTTATTTTAGTGTTGGAGTTGAAAATGTGGGTCGGTCGGGTAATGTGAAACAGAAAAGAACATAGAGTCAACCTTACACGTTTTGATAATTCGTTACACTAGTTCTGTACATTCATACACAGGTACACACTGCGACACACACACACACACACACACACACACACACACACACATACACACACACGCACACACACATACACACACACACACACATCTACGGCCTTAGTCCAATCGTTCAAAAGCGGTTTTGTGTATTAAGAACTAAATTTAAGAAAAAAACTATTTGAATTGATGAAAACACACATCGAAAAGATAAACACATGCAAAACACTTTATTTACATAAATATATATAGCATCATACCTTGCGGTGTAGATATCGATAAGGTATTCCTTGTAACTGTGATCACATTCTCTGCATTACAGTCGCCTACAATCCTGCCGTCTTTACTGTCTAGTTGAAGAACATGCAGCTTATGGGAAACATTGTCTTTACGGGCACAGTGGTGCAGTTTCACAGCCACTGATCCCAGCTGTGAATCAATCTGGAAATGGCTTTCTAAGGAATAACACGTCCCTGATATTCCAGCGCCATGGATATCTTGCAAAACCGTCCTATATATGTCACTGCTGTCCCTATCCTTTGACATTAGCGTGAGGTGAAATTCACTTGAACTAGTCATCGGCATTGTTAATTGTACTGCATATGTAATAGAGTCAACGTCATTAACAGCGATCTCCTGACCGCTCGGAACAATTTCACAAAAAGTGTCACCTGCATTGCCACATACTAATTTAAACACCTGCACACACACTGTAATAAACGGAAAGGAAAATAACAGGTATTAGTAAATATATTTCATTTTTTAAAAACTTAAACTTAGCACATTGGCCGGAATTTGATATAATTTAATTTAATTTAATTTAATTTAATTTAATTTAATTTATTTTAATTTAATTTAATTTCGGTCGGTTAGAATATCCCGTCTATGATATTTTGATGAAATATGTACAGACATCACTGGGGAAAGAAAACAGATGTGTGTGAAGGTCAAGAAGATAAAGATTTTCTTATTTGTTTGTTTGAAATGTAAAAAAAAAAATATTTAGGGTTGGGGGCTTGAACCGTTAGGTCGGTCGGTTTATCGAAAAAAACAAACGATTTTTTGGCTTTAGTATTTTATTTGGTTTCATTTCAAATTGTTTATTTTTGGGTGTTAAAGGACGTGGGAAACAAAATGTGCTTGTAGTTCTCCTAGTTTCTACGTTTAAAACGAGATAACTTTGAATAATTCTTCAACAAACAAAAGGTGGTGTATTCGAGTCTCTCGCTTTCTCTCCCTCCCCCCCCCCCCCCCCAAAAAAAAGACAGTAAATCTCTCCAGGGAGATTACCACTGAGTTTCAGAGTCAACTGAACATATTTTTACGCCTACCATATATACGGTAATACCGTGGGAATGATTGTATCGTTGTAAATAGGCCAAGCGATGGCCCAATAGCTGTAATTTGCACATATGCATATGTACTTTACCAGTACAGGCACATACGTCATTGACGCGGCACTTGAATTGGTGTCAAAGGTCATTATTACAATGACCATGAGTCGAGATCGGAATGCGGGGAATTCCCCGGTACTATTTTTAGAGCTGTGACGAAAAGGGAAAATCCAGGGATAATGTACTTCCGTTTTTCATTAGAAAACCGTCTTTAAACACACAAAATTGGTTGTAATTGACGGGTTCATCATTTTTCAAATCTGTTTGATTAAACTTGTTACACCTGACGTCAGAAGATTTCAAAAAAAAAAAATTCGTTTCTTTTCAATTTTTTTTTTCATTTCATTTCAATTTATTTTATTTTATTTTATTTTATTTTATTTTATTTTATTTTTTTTTATTGTTTCGACCCACAAACAAACAGCATGTCGGTTAGAATATCCCATCTATGATATTTTGATGAAATATGTACAGACATCAATGGGGAAAGAAAATAGACATGCATAAAGGTCAGGAAGATAAAGAATTTCTTATTTTTTGGTTTGAAATGTAAAAAAAAAATATTTAGGGTTGGGGGCTTAAACTTGGGTCGGTCGTGTTATCGAAAAACCGATTTTTTTGTGCTTGGTATTTTATTTGGTTTCATTTCAAATTGTTTATTTTTGGGTGTTAAAGGACGTGGGAAACAAAATGTGCTTGTAGTTCTCCTAGTTTTTACGTTTAAAACGAGATAACTTTGAATAATTCATCAACAAACAAAAGGTGGTGTATTCGAGTCTCACGCTTTCTCTCCCCCCCCCCCCCCAAAAAAAAAAGAGTAAATCTCTCCAGGGAGATTACCACTGAGTTTCAGAGTCAACTGAACATATTTTTACGCCTACCATATATACGGTAATAACGAGGGAATGATTGTGTCGTTGTAAATAGGCCAAGCGATGGCCCAACAGCTGTAATTTGCGCATATGCATGTGTATACCAGTACAGGCATGACGTCATTGACGCGGCACTTGAATTGGTGTCAAAGGTCATTATTTCAATAACCATGGATGAGGCGAGATCGGAATGCGGGGAATTCCCCGGTACTATTTTTAGAGCTGTGACGAAAAGGGAAAATCCAGGGATAATGTACTTCCGTTTTTCATTAGAAAACACAGAAAATTGGTTGTAATTGACGGGTTCATCATTTTAAAATCCGTTTTATTAAACTTGTTACACCTGACGTCAGAGAAAATAACCTGACTCGCTTGAATTGCAGAAGTACTGGTTACATAAAATGCTAGAAATAAATAAAAGCATCCGACCGTGTGATGACGTCATGACTGGTCTCACATGGCACGCTCGTAATGATGTCGACCTAACACTGTTTTAAAAACAGCGATACTTCAGATACATCGAGCGTGTCAAACTGAGCGTATTTGATTATAATATGTGCTGAATGACAACTGTTGCAGTAACAACATGCACGGTCACCGCTAAGGCTGCATATTTAATCGCTTGCTACGGTAACACCGTCTTTGTTCAACTTACAGCATCCACGTACACAGTTATACAGATCTTGGCGATAAATATGGTGTAATCAATAAAGCAATTTCAAATAGACTCACCGTTAAGTTGTAATACTAATCTTAAAATGTGTTTGGTAACCATTCTTTACATACTGACAACCCTGATGAGAGAGCTGTAAGTGTGCTGTTTCCATATCCGAAAACATGCTACGAATGATGATAATTTGCTGTGTTCGCAATTCACATCTAGACAAAAATAGCTATGACGGAATGGCCCTCAACTCGGTTGCGACATCGAACGGCGAATCTGAGTCATCTTTGGTTAATAAAGGCATGATGTAATATCATGTGTTAGAACTTGTATGTCTTTTTCTCCGTATTGTCAAATTCCCCAATGTCATATTTGAGTTGCCTTATCTAAAACAACCTACAAGTTACAACAGTTATTTATATTCTCGCAAATTTCACACGAAATTCTCCCGGATATTTGACGGCAGTCTTTGAAGTGGGGTCAAAGAGTCTAACCCCAATTTTGTCCTTTTTTTTACTCACTTGAACAATCCCAATTTTCATTAGGTATTGTTTCTAGATCTCTTTTTTCACAAAAAAACAATATTTGTACAAAAAGGTAACTTGGTATAACTATAGTTTCAACTGTTTCATAGACTCATTTAAATAATGACCTTTGACACCAAACCGAGTGTGAATGATACTAAAATGGCCTAGTGAAAAAAAAATTCTTTTGTTATTTTCTAAAAGTGACACATTTCACAAACGCCTTGTTGACATTTTCCAAAAATTACCTGTGTATTCTCCGAGCTCACCAAAATATTCCTGAGTGAATACAAATAATCGGGACAAATATTATTTAAATTTGATGTTTTTAAAATGTGGGGTTTTTTTTCAATAGTATTTTTGTCTTACACTAATGGCATGCAATAACCCCTTCATTTATTTGTTTAAATTCGTAGTATTATCACATCACGATGATGAAGTGCAAGTCAATGTTCGGGGAACTCCACACAATGTCTGCATGTATGTATGTATGTATGTATGTATGTATGTATGTATGTATGTATGTATGTATGTATGTATGTATGTATGTATGTATGTGTGTGTATGGATGGATGTCTGTGTGTATGTATGTATGTATGTATGTATGTATGTATGTGTGTGTATGTATGTATGTATGTATGTATGTATGTATGTATGTATGTGTGTGTGTGTATGTATGTATGTATGTATGTATGTGTGTGTATGTATGTATGTATGTATGTATGTATGTATGTCTGTGTGTGTGTATGTATGTATGTATGTATGTATGTATGTATGTATGTATGTATGTGTGTGTGTGTGTGTATGTATGTATGTATGTATGTATGTATGTATGTATGTATGTATGTATGTCTGTGTGTGTGTATGTATGTATGTATGTATGTATGTGTGTATGTATGTATGTATGTATGTATGTATGTATGTATGTATGTATGTATGTATGTATGTATGTATGTATGTATGTGTGTGTGTGTGTGTGTGTGTACTACTTGTATACTGGTATAGATATGTTTTGGTGGTAACTTAAGATTGGAATCTTAACGGGACGGGGAAGTAGACGAGTCAAAAGTCACTCAAATTGTAAACAGCTTATTGTTTTAAAAGATCGTCACTAGTAATGTGAGTGAGGCTAAGAATAAAAGAAGCAACTCAAAAAATGTGCATTTTTAAAAATTATACTTGGAAACTATAGGTTACCATTATAAATGTCACACAAACTATACTATTTTTATATAGCTGGTGTTTTGAAGAACGACTTACCGTTAAAAAAAAATCGTTTAACTATCATCATCTCATTGCCGGAGTTCTGATACGAATATGCATTGAAATTTAATGATTGTATGACTGAGGTGAGCAATCAACCTATAGTATAACGCATCATGTATCCGGGAGTAAAGTTCACTGAATATACATGACACGTGTTTTGATTGTGTTGACTGGTTAACGAGCAATGATGACTAGAGAAAACAGTACTGTTAGTTTATAGACATTAAATTACAGTGTGATCATTGCGACCCAGTTGGGTGCCAACGTAACAGCCTTATTAGTATGTGTATGATAAGAATATAACTTGTCAGTTACTAACTGAAATCTACCTTTTACAATCAATTTAGTCTGACTAGTTACACAAGGGGATTCACACACTTGGATGCCCACAGCTGTATGTTCTATAATAACTAATCTTTAAATTATTTTATGACTTGTAGTCAATAAATATTATTTTCATTAATGTGTCGTCACATCACATGCCTTACTAACTGTATCCAATAATTACCTTACTACTATTACATGGTTGATGTGATGAATGGTAGAACTTGAAAGAAAGATGTGTAGTGGTCTGACATGGTATTGACACAGGAATTGTATACACTTGTTATCAATGAATAATTTGTATTCAAAGACGATGAACGAGGAAACTAAATATATACCATTTATTAAACTGAGAGCCTCTTCGAATGTAATAAGCTGAGGTTGAGGATCGAAGGAACGGCTACATGATAGCTTATTAAATGTACTAATAACTTTGTTGTCGTTATTGTATTGGAGAGAGAGAGAGAGAGAGAGAGAGAGAGAGAGAGAGAGAGAGAGAGAGAGAGAGAGAGAGAGAGAGAGAGAGAGAGAGAGAGAGAGAGAGAGAGAGAGAGAGAGAGAGAGAGAGGAGGGAGGGAGGGAGGGAGGGAGGGAGGAGGGAGAGAGAGAGAGAGAGAGAGAGAGAGAGAGAGAGAGGAGAGAGAGAGAGAGAGAGAGAGAGAGAGAGAGAGAGAGAGAGAGAGAGAGAGAGAGAGAGAGAGAGAGAGAGAGAGAGAGAGAGAGAGAGAGAGAGAGAGAGCAAACACACTTCGGGATACTAGTAAACAAATAAACGTATACCCCATAATAGAATAACAATGAATTGGCAACACATGGTAGTGTTTCTATCAAAAATATGTAGTGTACGATATTCACCTTGTTATCTGGTGACATTTTTGAATTAGTCGTGCTTTTTACCTTCTGTAAGGGTAAGGGGGTATTAAAAGGGAATGTCTGTCTGTGTCAATGCATACTTGAATTTCAATATCCCTACACAATGTTAACCATAAAAAAACGGGTACATTATATAAAATTTGTTGATATAGCTTACAGTTTTAATAAAAAAAGTTGCATAATTAGTAATTCCCTTATAGGAGGCATTCAGTATAAATCTGATTATTTTGTCAAATTATGTCTCTACATGTCTCAGTGATTTGTAATATGGTATAAGTTGTAACTGACTTGAATACAATGAATGACGTACAGGTTAACAGTCCTAGAGATGAGTCTGCAGATTTCAGGGTGAGTTCGTGAAACGTAATCAACTTGTCACTGTTTTGCATGACGTAATCTTAGCGAAATCAGATCGTCGACAAGTAGAATTAGAGAATCGGTCTACTGCCATCTCAAAGAGAAAATCTAAAAAAAGCCCATAATTTCCATTAAGTTAACATGCTATAGTTTCCAAATCGTATGTCTTAATTAACTTGGTGTACATATTATATTGGTGAGATCACTTACTTGTCTGTGGTGAGATCAAACAGAAAATTTCATTGGGGGCTTTTGAGAAATATGCCAGTTTTAAAACATAATAAGATATAGCATATTTTGATTCTGAACTGACTTTAGTTCACATTTTTGTTATCTTTCAAAATAATGGTTGGTCTTTATGAGATCTGGAATCACATTTGGAAAAAAAAATATCAAAGTGAATAATCACAGATAATGATTTCAGTCCTGTTTGGCACCGACCTCTCCAAATCTGGGATCACAAATAAAACTTTGGTGATAAAAAAAAATAAATCAAATAATATTAATAAAAACCTTTCGATTGATTTGCAACAAGTTTTTCACGTCGACCGGAATAAATAGGTTTTAAAGTCGTCAGGTCAAGAGTCAAAACAGGGGTATATGATCATATAACATCACAACCTCTCGGGTAACTCGTTAGTAGGTCAGCTTAGTAGTGAGCGAAGAGTGTCATATTTAATGACGTCACAAACGGCGACTTTGACATTTAAAATGTCTAATGTATTACACACTGTTACTTGTCTGACATGGCAGGTGTGTATATGTATCAGAAAGAGAAAGCTTGACTCAGTATGTTGGCTGATAATTCGACTAAAAGATCGTTCATTAAAAAGGGAAAATACTAATATCAAGGAATTCTCCTCGAAAGAATATCATATCTCCAGACATCGTGAAGATGTAAACTTAGGTGTGAGGGTGGCACACTTGTAATGGTATGTTCCATGTCTGATTGGGTGTCATGACGCACCAAACTTTATCACAAATACTAGTAATATAGATTATAACATGTATATATACTACATATTTTAGAAATTTTAACAACTCGATTATAACATAATAATCTTCAAAAGAACCACGTTTAGAAAGGATTCGTGAAAACAAATTTACATTTTGAAGTCGAAGAACTTGATAAATGTGTACACTAATTATAAATGTTAATGTTTTGCTGATCACTGTGACTTTACGCATTTCAAATTCAGCAAGTTTTCTGTAAACAAGGTTTTCTTAAACCTGAAAAGAGACTTACCACTAAAAATCGCAACTGTCGAATTACGTGCCATCTTGAACCACACTCTGTTCTGTTATGAACTGCAGAGAGTTCTGCTATAATAATATTGTTTTGCGCATGACCCGTGACCTATGACCTACACCAATCGGGATTATCCCATCTAAAAATAATATTTATTTCACAGCCCTCTCTATGATAAAGTTTAACAAAAATGAACTTTCTGCGAATTCTATTCACACATTTAGCTATAAATTTATCTAAAACCTTATATTGATTGACACATTTGAACTTTTGTACACGAAACGTGACCTATGACCTAAGCCAAAAGGGGGTTCCTCCATCTAAAATTAATGCTTATTTCACAGCTCACGTGAATTATGTTAAACAAAGGCGAAATTTCTACGAATTCAAAAACAAACAAACAATACTTTGATGCACTCGCACATATCACTTTTGAGCATACACTTATCGATAAAAATGTGATGTTCGTATTATCTTTTGCGCATGACCCCATCACCTATGAGCAAGTCATATCGGTGATATCCCATCCAAAATTAACACATATTTCATAGCTCTCCCTTTCTAGTTTTCAAGTTTAGAAGAAACTAACTTTCTGCGAATTATATAGACCAGTAATACTATTTTGTTATTTTATATTTTTGGTTACATCACACACATCCCTTGTGAGAAAAAAAATGACTGTAATGTTCTTATGTATTATCTGTTATTGCGCATGAGCTGTGACCCATGACCTATGCCAATCTGGCTTATTTCAAGCTTTCTAGAAGCGAAGTGAATGACGTACAGGTTAACAGTCTTAGTGATGAGTCTGCAGATTTCAGGGTGAGTTCGTGGAACGTAATCAACTTGTCACTGTTTTGCACATTAATATCATGACGTAATTTTTGATGAAATCAGATCGTCGACAAGTAGAATTAGAGAATCGGTCTACTGCCATCTCAAAGATAAAATCTAAAAAATCCCATAATTTCCATTAAGTTAACATGCTATAGTTTCCAAATCGTGTGTCTTAAGTAACTTGGTGTACAGATTGGTGAGATCACTTACTTGTCTGCGGTGAGATCAAACAAAAAAGAGTAAACTATCAGAAAATTTCAATGGCGCTTTTGAGAAATATGTCATTTTTAGAACATAATAAGATATAGCCATATTGACACTGAACTGACTTTAGTTCACATTTCTGTTTAGTTATCTTTCAAACTAACGGTTGACTTTTAAGAGATTTGGAATCACACTTTGAAAAAAAAAATCATCAAAGTGAACAATCACAAATAATGACTTTAGGCCTGTTTGGCACCAACCTCTCCAAATCTAGGATCGCAAATGAAACTTTGATGATACAAAAATAAATCAAATAATATTAAATAAAAAAGATTTCGATTGCTTTGCACAATTTGTTGACGTCGACCGTAATAAATTGGTTTTAGAGTCGTCAGGCTATTAATTAAAGACAGTCAAAACAGGGATGCGTGATCATATAACGTCACAACCTCTCGGGTAACTCGTTAGTAGGCCCGGTCAGCTTAGTAGTGAGCGAGGAGTGTCACATTTAATGACGTCACAAACGGCGACTTTGACATTTAGAATGTCCAATGTATTACTAATTTGTACTTGCCTGACATGGCAGGTGTATATACGTATCAGAAAGCTTGACTCAGTATGTTGGCTGATAATTCGACTAAAAGATTGTTCGTTAAAAAAGGAAAATACTAATATCAAGGAATTCTCCTCGAACGAATATTATATCTCCAGACATCGTGAAGATGTAAACTTAGGTGTGTGGGCGTCGCACACTTGTAATGATATGTTCCATGTCTGATTTGGTGTCATGACGCACCAAACTTTATCACAAATACTAGTAATATAGATTATAACATGTATATATACTAAATATTTTAGAAATTTAAACAACTCGATTATAACATAATAATCTTCAAAAGAACCACGTTTAGAAAGGATTCAGGAAAAAAAAACATTTTGATGTCGAAGAACTTGATAAATGTGTACACTAATTATAAATGTTAATGTTATGCCGATCACTGTGACTTTACGCATTTCAAATTCAGCAAGTTTTCTGTAAACAAGATTTTCTTAATCCAGAAATAAGACTTACCACTAAAAATCACAACTGTCGAATAACGTGCCATCTTGAACCAGACTCTGTTCTGTTATGAACTGTAGCATAATATTTTTGTGCGCATGACCCGTGACCTATGACCTACACCAATCGGGATTATCCCATCTAAAAATAATATTTATTTCACAGCCCTCGCTATGATAAAATTTAACAAAAATGAACTTTCTGCGAATTCTATTCACACATTTAGCTATAAATTGATCTAAAACCTTATATTGTTTGACACATTTGAACTTTTGTACACGAAACGTGACCTATGAACTAGGCCAAAAGGGGTTCCCCCATCCAAAAATAATGCTTATTTCACATCTCACGTGAATTTTGTTAAACAAAGGCGAAATTTCTACGAATTCAAAAAACAAAACAATACTTTGATGCACTCGCACATATCACTTTTGAGCATACACTTATCGATAAAAATGTGATGTTCGTATTATCTTCTGCGCATGACCCATCACCTATGAGCAAGGCCTATCGGTGATATCCCATCCAAAATTAACACATACATATTTCATAGCTCTCCCTTTTTAATTTTCAAGTTTAGAAGAACCTAACTTTCTGCGAATTGCATAGACCAGTAATTCTAATTTGGTTACATCACACACATCCCTTTTGAAAAAAAAATGATTGGAATGTTCTTATGTATTATCTATTATTGCACATGAACCCGTGACCCATGACCTATGCCAATCGGAGATATCCCAAGTAAAATAAGACTTATTTCATTTTTTGTAGAAAAGAAGTTTCTTCGAATTGTACGGACAAATAATTTTACTTTGGCTAAATTATGCTGATGATTTTCAAATTTAAAGTGTAATATCAATATAATAAACGAAATGTACGTAGGAGAAGATGACTTGGCAAAACCTGACATATCACACGATTAGATGACGTCATGCAATACTCAAACGAATTAGCATAAGTACGAAAAATACCTTGACAACAATTTAAGGACGCCTTCACGATGTTACAAATACCGACGATATATTAGTAATATATTTTAGAAAATAATATACAATGCAAGTTTAATACGCCTGTCAAACTTTGATCCTAAATGGTCGAGTTCAAATGAAAGTACCACACAAAAACTCCATTATAAATTCAATTTTAGTTTTATCTCGAAATTGTATGTATTCGTGTGTGTGTACGTGTGTGCGTGTGTGTGTGTGTGCGTGCGTGCGTGCGTATGTATGTGCGTATGTATGTATGTATGTATGTATGTATGTATGTATGTATGTATGTATGTATGCACGTATGTATGTATGTATGTATGTATGTATGTATGTATGTATGTATGTATGTATGTATGTTTGTTTGTCTGTATGTATATATGTATGTATGTATGTATGTATGTATGTATGTATGTATGTATGTATGTGTGTGATATGTGAAAAAATGTTATGTAAATATTTAAAATCACATGTACACACATAAGTAAATAAATAAATACATATATACATACACGTCTGTATCTACTGATATATGTACTTATGACTTTAAATATTGACATAATGTTGTAGTATTTGCCATCATTATAAATTGTGAGTTATTTAAATGTTTAACTTACCTTGCATTTCTTATAAGTATCTATATGATCAGATCAGGCATGGCAAAATCGATGAAACACATTATACAAAAGAGGCGTTATAATATTTGACCAAAGCTCACTCGCAGACATCTTCGGAATTTGTCGATTAAATCAAAGAGTTTGCTGAAAAAAACTTGTCAAGCACCATGAGTCCATCACTGGTGTAGGAAGACCCTCGAGCTAAGCAACAGACAAATGTTAATGCATTCGAATGCTGGCATCGACAGTGTTCTAAACAGAGAGAGTTAATTCAGCACACACTGACGTCCTTCGACTTTGATCGGAAATCTTCGGAAGCACGGTCCGTACACACCGTCTACTCCAGGCATGTGTACGTGTCATGTGTATCCTGCGAGGATACTGTACAACAATTCTTCTCCGAATCTTGCAGTCTGGATAAACGTGATCATGAACACATTGTGTAATCCATGGCGCTGTGCTATGTTGTATTTTCCATGCAACGCTTGGTGTATCCTCAGACCATAGTAGACCATAGTGGTCTGAGGTGTATCTCAATATGTCGCTATGATTCGATCACATAGTCGCTGGTTTGAGCGTTCCTTAAACTTCGACCAATACAAGGATCAACTGCTGCAAAGGAACGATATTTGATTAGCGTTGAATTTTCAATACAGAGGTAACTCTCCTATTCATAATGTATTGTAAAAGCGTGTATTGACAAACACACCCGCCTTTTATTGATTGAATCAAACAGTGACAATTGCCAACTTCCAACACGTCACCGGCGTGGAATTTGCCCTGGGGGAATTTGTAAAGTTAGTTCCTCTTTCAACCAGTATAGCTGTTTGTCTGTCTGTCCATAGACCCTCCACCCACGTGGTTGGAGAGTCTATGGTCTGTCCAATGTTTTGTAAAACGTTACCAGCGTTCTCTTATCAATTCACAATTAGACATGTTAATTAATTATACCAATAGTTAACTTTTCAACGTCAAGTGTATTCATTATTTCATTATTTAAATTTTCTGAACGATGAATATTACACCATGCACTAACAAGACATTGTCTGTAAACAGAAAATATGGGTTATATATCCCAGTTGCGCTACGTCACGACGATATGTGCTTACATCACTGGTTCTCCTGTGCTCGAATTATGAGTCAAACGTTTCAACTACTTTTCCCAATTATTCGTAAATTTTGCTGGTGGTTGGGGTTGGGGTGGGGGTGGGGTGGGGTGGGTAGGTATATAAATATATCATTCCCTATATTTGAATTCATTCAGCAGGAAAAAAATGAGTGGCCGAAGACTGTCAAAATTTGTTTAGCGATTTGGGTAACGTAACATTATTGGTGTGTTTGTCTGTTTGTTTGTCCATGTCTCCATTCATGAATTACCTAGATTTTATGCAAATAATTTCGTGGTAGCGAATGTTGAAAAAAATACTCAGTGATGAAAAAAGTGTGAAATAAACGTATTCAGCGAAAAGTAACAGTACCATGTGTGATAATTATATGCCGCTAGAAACGGTGCGAGTGATGTACACATCAGATGGTCGTATTATCCCTCAATTAAACCCAAGAGATAGGCACTCCGATTTGAAAGTGAACGGTGTTGTGCCACCAACAGTAACGATTTTTTTTTAAAATTTTGTCATGATGGAAATCCCATCCACTTTCAGTTTGAGTATCCATGGGATACGAGGTCGCATATTGGTAAAAATGAGTACATATTTAGCTGTTATTCAATAATATTTCAAATACTCGTAACCTATATAGCTATGAGTTGTCACTGCTCGTCTATCGACTCATAGTGACAGAGGCCCTTTAGGGCACTCGTAATTTCCGACTGAATAAAAGTTGGAGAATAACGTAATTATACCAGCGCCAGTAAATATCACAGAAAAATCAGGTAAAATAATGGTAATTTTGAACGTTTGACTCGTTTCGAAAACAGCAGAACCAGTGACGTAGACGCGCGTTGTCGTGACGTAGAACGACCAGAGTATATATCACATATTTTTTTGTTCAACATGGCACGCGCATGGTATAAATAATTATATATGCTCTAAAAAATATCTCCAAACTAAAGGGTATTGTAAATCCATTTCCAATTTATGTTCTACTACGTTCTGAACCGTAACTGTACTCGCGTGACGTTTTGGTGGACATTTCCGACGGCAGTTGCTTCTTCAAAGCTAATGGAAGGACCTCGACCTCTCTGTACAGCGCCCATAGCGTCAGGGAATCTCAAAATCACTGGTCCTTCTGTAGTCTCGGTTACTCAGACTCTCGTCTCCGGAGACGCTGCCTACCATACGACGAGACCTCCCCAAACGAAGGCAGCGCCCTCAGATACGGGAGTTGGGGTAACCGAGACTAATCCTTCTGTCGCCCGAAAATAAAAAATAAATGGCCAGTGGGTAGCTGTTTTGAAACCTGGACTGACATATTTACATCTAAGAGATATACTCATTAAAACATTCAAAAGTAACATGTTTTTTT
>NC_135557.1:9645459-9707959 GCF_964340395.1 Glandiceps talaboti | reverse complement strand
TATAAATATATATATATATATATATATATATATATATATATATATATACATACACACACAGAGACAGACAGACAGACAGACAGACAGACAGACAGACAGACAGACAGACAGACACGCATATATATATATATAGATAGATATTCTCAAATATCATAACTTATAATATATATATACTTAATTCAAAAGAATAAGGATGTAATAAGTCGTCAGTTAAGTCAATAATGCTCTGCTACGAATATTTGCAGCGAACACTGTTCTCTTCAGCGAGACACTTACATTCACATGCGTATATATATATATATATATATATATATATATATATATATATATATATATATATATATATATATATATTAGAAGTTAAGTAAATTGCGTTTACACCGAATTTGTGAAATTTACGGAAATTTTGGTATTGCTTTGGTTATTTTTCATGATATTTAATTATATAAAGTGCATTTTTCGTGTTCATTTAAAGCGTTCATATAATTATATTAATAATTATGCACGACACACAAGGTTGATTAAAATGCATTTGTTGTCATCTTCATGTAATGACGTTATAATATATAACACATTTTAATGACTTTGCGTCAAACCTGAACTGTCAAGATTAAGATGCATTTGTTTCTTATTTCTGTTTTAGCTCGTAATGTCGCAAATCTACCAGGAAAAACAAACAAGTCATCCATTTTTTTAAGACAGTGGTAACACAGTACATTTCCAATATTAAAACAGTTAAATGTGCAATTAAATGCTTTTACGTTGACAAGGTGAATACATTGTTCAGATGAACGTCGTGTTGAATAAGGAGGGAAGTGAAACGCCATGGAATTGAAAACCGGAACCTATTTGAAAAGAGAAGTATACTGGATTGATTACGTACGTCAACTATTGTAATACCTTGATGTATTGATGTAATACTTACGTGGAAAATCCATGGCTCGTTAACCTTTGTTAGCATTGGTTTTGTCAAGTGTCTGTGTAACACAAGTTGATTGGTTTGTCATGTTAAAATTTATGCCACGCCTCATAATATACGTAGCATGCAGAAGTTATTTTCTTTGAACAGAAAATATGGATTATATACACTGGCCATTCTACGTCATAAGAACCTGTATGTGTATACTGCACTGGTTCCATGGTGCTCCAAATATGAGGAATATCGCCTGTATTTTTCCCACTTCTTCATAAACATGTTTGAAGAGATATAATTATATTATTCCCCAATATTTGTCTACATTTAGCCAAAAAATACTGGTATAGCGACTCGTATTGAAATACCGATGTATACCAGCACTTTAATTTACCACCTCAAACTACATTTTTGTTTACTTGTTCTTGTTTATAATTTCGTTGAAAATTTGATTTGCATTATACCGGTATAATAATATAGCAATAAACCACCTCTTGGAAAGTGGTATTGACAAATTGAAGACGTGTCAGTGTGTAATCTATGTGTCCATGTAGTTAATGGCAATGCAAAGGAAATGTCATGATTTTTCTCGACGAATACAGAAATAATATGTGCACGAGCGTAGAGTGTCAACAAGTGTGTATTATTCATTGTAGTATTGGCCAAATCATGGTATTACCAAAGTGGTAGAGAAGAATTATATTCGGAAGGCGCTCATTACAGAGATGAATCATCCATCCATTGATTTATTCCTTTAGCTATAAAATACAATCACAAACACAGTAAGATAACTTTTCAAGACTTTATTAAACTAAATTAGAAAGGTAACAAAACGTATCCCTCGAAAATGAGATAAAATCTCAGTGTAGTACATTTTCTATGTCAATGACTGACTATTGTTCATTAGAAATACACTTAGTTATAATGAAAAAAAGGTAAAAAAAAAGTACATGAGTTATGTTGAGTTTAGTGCAAGAAAATAAATACAGTTAAAATATAAATAATTAATTCTTACAAAAGTTACTAACAGTGGGGATTAATGGCCACATCGAGATAATGAACGAGAAGGAATTAACGGTCAAGTTTTGGTTTTGGATGGCATCTTGCATATAAACATATTCTTCGGTATAAGTGAACCACAGTGGTATAAAAGATACCTTATACAGGTTGGTATAAAACTAGAACCACACAAACAGAGAAATCAGAAGAAAAGAAAAGCAATATTTTAAATGTTTTATTTAACAAATCATGGTCTTCTAAAGGATAAAATGTCTTCGTATTAATTGCATTCTATCTTTGATTAAACGTCTAAACCTGAAAAAAAAAGAACCTCACCATAAGAATACAAATCATTCGAATTTAATTAGATTAGTCAGCACATTTGCTTCTGCTTTTTCTTCAAAAACAAATTAGTGTTTGCCCGCGTGAGAATAAGTCAAGCTCCAATAATTCTATTTCGATCTTCTAACACGAGGCCTAGAAAAAATATATTGTTTGGTTCCGGTTACCCGACCCCACCTAGTTTTTCACTGCAGACCCTTAACTTTTTTTTACATGTTCAAGAAAGAAAATAATGCAATCGCGAAAATTGTGAAGTCTTGCCAGAAATATTGGACGCAGAAACTGACAACAACTTAAAATGCAATAACAAACTGTTCTTTCAATCTGTAATGACTGTACATATGATGGGAAGGAACAAATAACGCAGAGACCATTTGGAAAACACATAACTACCTGACCTAGCACTCACACCTGAAAAAAATACAATAAAATTAAATAAAAAATCTACCTACCCCACCTATTCTAAAATTGAGCGTAATCGGAACCAGACATTTTTTTATTAGTCATGATGCAAAAAAGGTTCTTACAGCTGCCGAGGTGCATATATTATCTGAAGTATATACTTCTGACGCTAACATTGGCAGTATGGTTAGCTGTTTTGCATTCTTGTCCAGCTTCTAAAAAAAACGTTATCTGCATTATTCAATATTAAAGAATGTTGGTTTATACCAAAGTGACATGACGTTTGTAACAGCTAATGTCGTTGTACACAACATTGGAATTTCTATCTAAATGACATTATCAATATAAACAGGCAACTGAGCGGGTTGGTGCCAAAATCGTGAAATAAGGAAAACGCAGAATAGAGATTCATCTCCTGCAAGATCAGCAGTCACAAAATAAACAAAATTAAACTTGTTAATAGTTAAAGAAAAACACCAAAAAGTACTTAAACTGTGATTGTAACATTTAAAACATCACTACCGTAAATAATTGAAAAAAAATCCTCCATTTAGTAGAAAAAAAGGCGAGCTAACAATTTGCCCAACTTTGGTTATCACAGTTGTTGTAACGTTTAACAATACATATGCAATATGCAAGTTAAACTCAGCACTCCCCCCCCCCCCCAAAGAAAAAAAAAAAAATCCAAATAAAAAAATGTGAAATTTTATCCTCTACATCTTACGCTGAATTATGAATTAATTACTAGAAGATTTTTTTTTTCAAAATCCAGTTATATAGGATTGAAATGCATTAACTGAAATCTAAATATCTGTATAATTAGTAAGTATAAGTTTAACAATCCACTGAAAGCCATAAACTTAGAAAATCGGTGTAGTTAAAAAGACACTACTATCTTTATTTTGCAAAAACACCTGCTTATACATGAACAATGAACATGACATTAAAAAAATGAATCTAAATGTAAGAATCTGCAAATAAATTTTTAACTGAAAAGAAAATGTTGATAAATGCAAAATTCATTCTAAATAATCATATGTTAACACAATGAGCACGGTATAAAAAAAAACACATTCGTTTGTTGAATAACCAACTTTCATGTAATTCCTACCTTTATGGACCCATCTTTTCTCAACACACTGTATATATGACACGCTCTACATTTCTGTTTAAAGGGTCAATGCACTCATATGTTGCTTACATTTTCTATACCCATATATTGTAAATAGGGAAATGAGAGTCTTGCTTTCACTTGTACCAGTAAATAAACTCTCACAATCTCAATGGAAACATTTTCATTCCCATTTCTTAATTGTTGTTCTAAACTATCAGCCTCGTCTGTTCTTCTTGTTTCCACGTGACCTTTTACGATCCTTCCGTTTTCGTTCCTTACGATTTTTGCGATCTTTTTTGCACTCGCAACTGTCACCACTGACGTCTGTAAAAATTAAAGAGTAAATAATGCAATGAATTGTATCTAGTTTAGTGTTTTGAACCAGGCCGACCCCCCAAAAAAAACAAAAAACAAACAAACAAAAAACAAAACAAAAACAAATACAAAAAACAAACAAACAAACAAATAAACAAACAAAAACAAACAACCAATCAACTAAACAAACAAACAAACAAACAAACAAAAACACAAAAACACAAAAACACAAAAACATCTTACACGTTTTATTATGCATGATATCAGATTTATGAATATTGATTAACTTAAGTAGTGGAAATTGCATAAATATTGCTTCCTCATGCCAAAAACAAAGAAATAATTGGATCTGGTCAGCACAGGTTGTACTAAAATAGTGCGACGACGCTATTTTTTTTTTATTCTCAACAAATCTGTCACACACATGTAAATCTACTAATTACGGCAGTTTCTGTTCTTTTTTATTAAGTACTTTAGAGCAAGTGTGTACGTGGGGCACCGGCAGATGTCATTTGCTTGTTCATGATTGGTCCTACAGTTGTCTTCACTGATGAAGGGGTGCGTTATTTTTGTATTTCTCCCCCCGATCTGCAGACTGTATGGGCTGGACAACCACGAAAAAAAGACCGACGCGAGGGTATTTAAGTGATGCGCGCACTGACCTTTTTTTTTTTTTTTTTTTGGGGGGGGGGGTGGGTCTTAACTTCCATGCAGCTAATTAATATTAATATAACAAACACAAACCTTTAACCTGGTCTAGGTAAACCAGTATTGACTTGGTCATACGTATGTCTGTCTCCTCCTGTATTGCCGTACATGTCACGTTGATATCATAATATTGTGTATCTTTTGACAACTGCAATAATAACAGGCTGACGCTATTCATCAGTCCTTCTTCATTTTCTTCTTCAGAGTTTTGAATGACGTAATTAGGCTGTATATCATCTCCGTCAAAGGCCCACTTCAGAGCAATGTTAGGTTTGCTGCTCACTGCTTCACAAATAATAGTTGGACTGTCATCCACGTATGTACGTCGCTTTGGATACACCGAGAGTTCCTTAATGTCACCTTGAATATGGTAATAATGATAAGTGGCAACCATCGGAATTAGAATATCGTGAATTTATCAGTGGTGTGTTTTGGAAAGAGTTAAGGAGACAAGAGGTACTTCGACAGACAGCCAGATAGACAGACAGACAGACAGACTGACTGACTGAGAGGAATAGAGGTAGACAACACCTCAAATATACTACTGGGCAGACAAAGATATCGAGATAGACAGACTAATCAATACATACTCAGAAATAGAGACGTGTATGTATGTATGTATGTATGTATGTATGTATGTATGTATGTATGTATGTATGTATGTATGCATGCATGCATGCATGCATGTATGTATGTATGTGTGTGTGTATGTATGTATGTATGTATGTATGTATGTATGTATGTATGTATGTACGTATGCATGTATGTATGTAAGTATGTATGTATGTATGTATGTATGTATGTATGTATGTATGTATATATGTATGTATGTGAATAGACATGATCGGGATGCTTCGTGAATAGAAAGAATGGAGAAGATGCATCGAAAGCCAAATACATCTATATTGAGAGATCTGATGACACTACATTGGAAATGGAAATTACAATTCTAGTACAATCCGATGTAAATGAATGAGCAATGGTTTATGACAATCTCCAGAATGTAATACATAATCAGTTTACAAATTACCTATGATCTGTAACTGTACTTCACTAACTTCAGTATGGTACCCATTACCGTCTACAGGCTCCACAAGACGAAATATAACTATACACTTGTAGGTACCCTCGTCACTGTGTCTCAGTTTCTGTATCACCAACGAACCTGAAGTGGTAGCATCGTACCGATGGTCTGCTTTACCCTTCAGCTCGAAATCAACCACGGTAATGAGTGTTGGATCCATACCGTCTGCTGTTTCCTTTCGCCAGTCTATCGTCACTCTCGTGTACGGTGTTGAAGGTACACCATACTTGCATCCAAGCGTAGTGTCACCCTGACTTTCTTTAACAACTTGCGTTGTACATAGTCCGTACTTGGTCAAACCAATGATGTAAACTATAAAAGAGTAATAATCGTGTAAGAATTGAAATCACGAAATATTAAAGAAAATATCGTCCATCTCTGAGTCGACATCAATCTTTTAGAACATTGTTAAGTCTTATACTTTAATGTTATCGTCTGGTTCAACAAAAAATCATGCCAAAAGTGCTACATTTTATCTTCTGGTTCAACCGAAATCCTACTAACAGTGCTACATGTTATCGTCTGGTTCAACAGAAAATTTAACAATAGTGCTGCATTTTATCATCATGCTCAACATTAATTAAACTTACCAAATATGCTACATGCTATCGTCTAGCTAAACAAATCCCTTACCAGTTTTGCTACATTGTATCACCTAACTCTACCAAACGATAAAATATATCAGTGTTATGTAAGATATTGTGTGACGCCAGACATCATTGCGTTCAGGGTTGGTGATTGTAATTGTAAAATTTGTGTTGAGTGAATCGCATACTGAGGTCGAAACAAAAAAGACCTATGGTGCTGAGATTCCCATCTGTTTATTGAGTTACTAAGTGTATTGTTATTTATGAAATACAAGATTCACAAAGATGGACAATAACTAATTCCAAAACATTGCTCAACCCGTAATTTGATCCGATCATCTGTGTATGACAAATTGTGTGTATCAGTGTTAATAGCAATCCATAGCTATTGAGTTATTGTATATCCATAACACATGCAATGCATTCGTGGTTAGACAAACAAACGGGCCAATGTTACAATTTAGTATCCGATGTTAATTTTAATAAACATAGCTTTGGATATCACAATTTTATTTCAAAGTATTATTGTTCACTTAACTAGTCACCTTATTTAAATTTAATTTTGTTTATGATAAGTTAATTTTCATCAGATAATTCGTTCCATTCTTCTCTGCATTTATGTGTGCATATCTAACTGCATATCTGACTCTCTCCCAGTCTATGTCCGTCTATCATTTTATATCGATCTGACCGTGCATGCATGCATGTCTGTCTGTCTGTCTGCCTGTCTCTGTATGTCTGTCTGTCTGTCTGTCTGTCTGCCAGCCTGCTTGCCTCTCTCTCTATCTGCCATCCTGCTTGCCTCTCTCTCTCTCTCTCTCTCTCTCTCTCTCTCTCTCTCTCTCTCTCTCTCTCTCTCTCTCTCTCTCTCTCTCTCTCTCTCTCTCTCTCTCTCTCTCTCTCTCTCTCTCTCTTTTTCTCTTAAATTCCTTTTAATAACACATACTTACATGGATCGAATTATTGTCATTTCCTCGCATTTCACATATTAAGTTTTAATTATTAATTTAATAGTATGAACTCAGTGAGTGAATTTAACAATGGTATTCAATTGACCTTATTTGGTACCAGATATTCTACCCCTTTCTATTTTATCATCATAATTCCATAATGTTCACGATATGTTTCATAAACTAATTAATATTCAGTGATATAATTATCTATCATAGCTATCCATACTGATTCAATTTCGAAGTATCATCCTCACAGATAGTTCTAAAATCGATTCCATTTACCAACCAGATATTGTTTATCGTTTTTGCTGAGCGGCTGTCTTAAGGCAATGTCGGCACTACTATCCGTAATCTAAGATTAATCTAAGAAAAACTGAAACTGTAGTTTGATATGTTGATAAAAGCTATGAATGGACGTTGATGTAACTACACTCAGACAAATTAGGGCAGCAATCGTGATAACGTTTTACCCTCAAGAGGTGGAGGCAAGTTGAAACCTCATTCAGTGTTAACACTATCTTGATTAAAATTGACATCATATCTACATAACCTAGGAACTGCTGAGAACACACTTGTGGCATTAACGCAATCAACGGTGAGTCTTTGGTATGTGTCCATCTTCGTTTGCCGATAGTATGGTTTCCACAGTCATATTTTTAATGGCACAGATGTATATATTCGCTTTTCCATCAATCGATATACACATTTTTGACTATAACTGCACAATTGAAACAAGTGACGACTCAGGCAAATGCAGTGAACATATATATTGTATGTAATTTCCTTACCAAAACAGATTGTTCCGAAACTTGCTCGTCTGGTCTTGAACGCCATTGCCTTTATCAATATAATGAAACGGTAACTGCGTCGTCTTGTTTGACTTCCCGCTTTATACTTGAATAAAAGCTGTCAATCATGATCAATCATTAACATATGCTAATATTTGCCTGTTTAACCCGCCTTAAGTGAATATATACATACATGATGATACATCATAATTCTATACATTATTTACAATATTGTAACTAAGATGAGAAGTATGGCTAGCTTTCATAGATATTTTCTTGATTTTTACATCAAAAACATCACTGAGAATGATAACGTGTTCTCATCACGTATTTCATTAATTTGCTAAAGAAACATACATAAGGGACACAACTATGTATGCATCACTTCCCTTTTACGTAACGGGTGGGTGTTATTTAGCTATGTTGATTTTTACACGAGCTATTCAGTCTAAATGAATTGGAAATTTAAAAAAAACAATGTATGACAGATGCCGTTGAGTATATAAAAAAGGATTGATGTCTGATGCCATGAAAGATGAATTGGTCATTTTAGTGTACCACACAGAAACCAAAGAGAATTTGTGCATTGTCTACTCTATGATAGCCAGATAGCGATTCTGCTCCATTTCCGCTTAACGAAATACAATAAACCATAATTTAAATGTACCGCAAGTTGACGCAGAGACACATGTGTCGATATCTTGATGTCTGTATTTCTTGTCTGCATGGTGGTACATGTGGTCATTTTATTTAGACTAAATGTCGAGAGAAAAAAAAATCAACTATATTCATTCAAACTTGCTATCTGAAAATGCAGCATGTATCCTTTCCTATTGGTTTCTGCGCATGCACAGTTATTTCAAAGAGCGTCAATGAACGTTAAGATGCAACGTGCAGTACCTATATGCGACTTAACAAAACCCCGAATACATAAGTATTCATTTGTAGCCTGGGATACAAGAAATAAGTGGTTGACTGTGAAACCTCACATAAGTATTTATAAGCCGATGAAATAATTTGAAAACGTCTGATGCTTATCCTTTTTTATCAGTACACTATATGCATGGTAAATATAAACAGGTCGTTTCCATAGTGACGTAGAATGTGTCATGGAAATCCCAAGCTAGACTGAATGAATGTGAACTTCCCTATATGCCAGATAATACATTCCTGTCAAAGTATAAGTTACATTATATTGTTGTAAAGTGAAGCACAAACAAATTGTAGTCTCTTATGCAATGATAGATTCCACGCTGTATTGTGAGGTCAGTGTACAGAGATTTGAATTTCGTTGAATAAAACACATTTTGTTCAAACCTACAAATACACTTATTCAGAGATGCATAGTGAAGACCTTCCCCTTTTTGGAGAATGTCACCGGAAGTGAACGTGGGCGTATCTATTTCTGGGTAATGATTAATTGAAAGAGTAATTTCTGAACTGAATTATAAATGAATTTCATAAATTCTTAATGCAATACCTAGAAATCGTCTAATTTCCTGTTTAAACGGAAGTTCAAATTTGACGACACTTCTCAATACTGCAAAAGCAGAAAGACTCTACAGTTTCAATTAAACGCCATGTTTACATCTCACATCGAGTTTTTGTTTTGGAATTACATACACAGAATGCAGGTACTGATAGCACACACGTACATAAAATTTTAAAATTAAACGGATAGAAAATATTTGGTTCCAATAACATGACTTCAGACAATATTGTAAGTAGGTCGCAATTTTATTTTATTTTCCTTCTTTTTAATTACTTCGACCCCACGATAAGATATTCGTAGGTCACGATACTTCCGTGAGACTCTGATGATGTGTAAATGTGTAAATGAGTTAAGTAGACAAACACGCTGTGTGCACAGTACTGTTATAGTCTAAAAAAAAGACCCGGCTTCTCTCTGGAATGTGGTGTTTTTAGAAAGGTGGCCATAGATGAGGCAAAGGGCTTGAAGCTGTATATGAAAATTGAAGTGAACTTCACCTTTTTGCATGCGAAACAAATGTTTCGGGTCAGGGGCTTAAACTATTGTCGGTCGGTTTTGGCCTTATCTTTTATCTTTTGTGAACACAAGACTGCGTCATTGTATGAATCTTCCTGTTCCTTCCGAAAGTGATGGTGATTTGTGTTCACAGTGAGATAAAATGTACCATTCATATGTTTGCACGCTAGCTATGTCTGTATTTAGTTTCATGAAATTTGTAACCGAAACAACATTGTGCTAGACGGGAAAAAATCCGTCGTGCTGAAACACCGTAGTCACTCTTGTTTGGTACTAAATGTCCATATACAATAAAGCCTTCACTGTAGATACTTGTAATATACAAACATTTCGTTTTATGCTGTTACTATATTAACTCAAATCATACTTGTATTATCCGCAACCTTTACTCTATAAAAAATATCTGAATTTCACCAATTTCAAACCTGAAGTAAATTTTGAAATATTAATAATCAAAATAATGTGAACTGACCGTGAGATACTTCAACATTGTATTACTTCTATTATTATACATAATTTATATGGAATATGTTCAATGTTATCAGTCCATTTATATCACTTATTTACATTATTCAATTTATAATTTCCGTAAGATATTTTGCGTGGGGCCACCACACAATCCATCACACACACACACACACACACACACACACATACATACACACTGTAGGAAACATTCTGTGGCTTCGACTATCGCTCATTAGCTCGCCCACTTTGGCCATATTATGCATGATTTGTTCACGTTTTTATAATCTCACGTTAATTCACGAGACTTGATGCTCTCGTATATATACATATTATGACTGAAATGAAAGTTATCAGTTACTTCGGTGCTTTCTATCCCATTCTTTCATTGTATACGCATACATGTAAACGTTCTACAATCAATGTGGTCTAGATTTTTTACCGTGGTCTGTCAAGAGGTCAGAGTAAAGCGGTACCCATATACTCATGAATATCAACAGAAATGCACAGAATTCTAGACGAAAATGTTAGAAAATACAAAAACATATTGTAATAGTTACGAATGAAACGCAACGAAAAGAATCAATAATTTCATCATATTTGATACGATTTTCTAGGTATGAATCCCTATTAGAACTATACATCCTGGATACTTCAACACGGTGTGCAATAGCTGTCACAAAGTGGTGACATATATATCTGTAGTAACATATATTGGCCGGGGTCGTTGACATTAGATTGACCGGTCAGAGTTGTTGACAAGATATGGGAAATCAAGAGGCATGGCAAGGCAGCGGAATATCACGCAACGCAACACAACACAGCACATCACAGCGCATTCATTATAAAACCAGACTTTCTATAGTTTCTAATGAAGTGCCGTCATGTTGGTCGATCCATTCTAGGAATTGTTCATGTTTCTCCCTCTTTTTGCTGTCATGTAAGGTCAAATTGCGATGACTTTTTTTTTTATCTTCAGCCATTATGATTCTGTATTGATTTGCAATACAACGCAATGCAACACAACACCGTGACATCTCAACACGCCACATAAAAAACAAAACAATGCAACACAACACAACCATGCGACGCAACACAACGCAACACAACACAACACAACACAACACAGCACAGCACAGCACAACACAACACAACACAGCACAACACAAAATAAGACAACACAACACAACACAACACAACACAACACAACTGATAATGCGTTTACCAGAAAATTAGTCTTTTTAATGAAAATCCAATTCAAAATCCGTAAAAAGAGAATTAAAATTTTCACATATCAGAGTGATATACTCAATCGTATTTCTATTTCTAAAAGCATACTTTCTATTATTCTGCATTACTTGGTACTATAAAGAGTATTAAGCTTGCATCACTACATCTTCAAAACGCGATGTCCTTCAGTTCTACATTGCATCTCACCTCCTCTCCTAATAATAGAAAGAATACAAATTAAAACAAACAGACAGACAGACAGACAGACAGACAGACAGACAGACATATTGAAATGAAAGGTGTATGGTCAAGTGTAATTGGCCAAATTAAACTTTTGTGCTCACTGATTTATGGCTTTGAATTTATATGTCAAAACATGCCACCTCAGTCTGAAAAGGGCTTTACCTGCGCATGCAGCAATACTAAAACGTTTTAATACATACATACATACGTACATACATACATACATACATATACATACATACATACATAATTTGACACACACACACACACACACTCTTTCTCTTCCCCCCTCTCTCTCTCCCTCCCTCCCTCCCTCCCCCTCCCTCCCTCTCTCTCTCTCTCTCTCTCTCTCTCTCTCTCTCTCTCTCTCTCTCTCTCTCTCTCTCTCTCTCTCTCTCTCTCTCTCTCTCTCTCTCTCTCTCTCTCTCTCTCCTCTCTTTCTCTCTGAGTTTCAGAGTTATGTAGAAACTCACCTGATTTCTTCACCAGTACGAAGTCTCCCGAACCCTGAAACTTAATAATTCTGTCAAGAATGGCCAGGAGACGGACGTGATACCTTCCAAAGCTCTCTTCAGTAACTCGTGTTATCTTGAATGTAATACTAATCTTCTTGCGAGTGTGTGACATTTCTATGCAATAGCCTGTTTCATCATTACATCCTTCGTCGTCTTCAGAGACAATTTCGTGTATCATCTCGATACCACTCCCGTGCCTGCGTTCCACTCCTCCCTGTAGAGATACACCACGAGGGATCTGACCTTTGACTCTCAACTTCATTGTTACGGTAAACGAATTGCCAATATTAGCTTCATATACGACGCCGTGTGGTTTCAATCTTGAATGCCGTGCTCCTACAGTTTGACTGTTGCTGAACCCTTTAGGAAAATGGGAAAATGGTGATATTTACATATCCTTTCAGAGAAGTTTGACCAAGGTATAGCTTATAAACGAATTATATATCAAGACCAGTGAGCCTTATCACATGGTTTCATGTTGAGATAGACAAAAAAGGATAAGATACAAACATCTCTTACACAGAGTGAATTTATTTTTGTTAATTATATAAATAGTAACTGCATTCAAGAATCGAAAATCAGTTCACCTGGCTGCTGACCATGGATTTTGTTTGCACCTCAAGAAATTATACCTCGTGTCGATTGTAATTGTAGTAGTGTGCATGATGATACTCGTTGTATCAATAAATAAATAGAGAGTTAATAAATAGAGAGTTATCAATAAATAGAGAGTTATCACTAAATAAAGAGTTGACGACATGAGTGAAATTTTTGTGTTGTCTTTATTGTGTTTCTCTCAACAAGAATCCTTGTGATCAGGCTCACTGATCTCGATAGCTCGTTTAATTGCTGGGGCAAGCTTCTTCGAAAAGAGCCATCCATACGCCATGAATAACAAAGTTAGTCCCCTACATGTAATATATGTTATGATATACACTGCCATCAATGTTGGTGTTTGGGACTCTCACAGTTTTTGTCAAAGCTGATTAGATGTGGTTAGCATTTGTCAAAGCTGCTTGGCATCTAACCTTCGATGCAATATTTTTCTCTTAAAACTCATCGAAAAATGCGTCAATCTAAGTCGACAAAACTAATAGTTTGGGCGAAAAAACCTGACATCAATTTTGAACCTGTCAAAAGCATCCCGTGTTTAATACACTATGTTACTGGAACCAATATACGCGTATGTTTGATTCCACTCTTAATTTTGGGTAACGTAGTCAATTTTCGTTGGCGTATGCATCCATGTATTTTGTTTTGCAGTAAACTGTTGTTTAAAATCCGCCAATGAAATTAATGTAAGCATAAAAAAAATTCTGCAACATTTAAAGGTATATTCTAAATCGTTATCATTAATTAGTTTTATTTGATATCGGGTTGTTTGATGAAATTTGGTAGAGTTGTAGGATGTACAATACAAATCAAGAAACCTGAAATAAGACGTCGTCCGATTCGAATAAAACCTTACTAATAGTGCTACATTTTATTATCTGGCACAACAAAACTCTTTCCAAGAATTGCTACATTTTATCGTCTGGCAAAACAAATACCTTACTAACACAGCTACGTTTTATCGTTTGGCATAGTATTCGCAATGGATTATTTGTCAGTGTAAATTTGACAATGTTGTTTATACTAGCCGAGTCCTTATAGTGGTTAATATATAATATGCCTACTGTGTATTGAGTGGTTAGGTGCTTCAACCAAATTGGGCTATCGAGATCTCAATTACCATGAAACTAGGATATTTTTGAACTTAGGACTTTCACTTTTGATGGGAGACATGGGCAGAAAATGGTAACATTTCAAAGTCTGTCACTTCATAGAAGACACTAGCATGTAATTCTCGGTACCTGAAATAGAATATTACTCCCTAGCACATCATAAAAATAATGAACATTCGATTTCTTAGCCGATATCTCACTGACATTGCAACATTGTGTAATTTGGCTCAACAAAAAAAAAATCATGCTAATGTTGCTACATTTTACCTTCTTTATCAACAAATATCATTGTGCATATTTTTGCTTAGTCAGACAATAAAATGTAGCACCGTTGGTAAGATTTTTGTTTCAAGTTGTATGTATTTGTCCCAATCGGATTTACATTATCAATTTAATTCTCATAACTATATCCAACCCTTTGCTTTAGTCGTGCGGGGGGGGGGGGGGGGGGTAATATCTTGATTAGAGAGTGTGTGTCCAATATTTCATGTAAATCGACTCACCTGTAATTATGAGTACAGCTACTAAAACCATGAATATAACTCGAGGAAACCAAACCATCATGGAAATTGAAAGTGAGTCCACTTGTTTCAAAAGAGAGATCGATAACTTCCTACTACCTAAGGTGGCTTTACGATCCCGGGTTTACGATGCGATATGCTGAAACACGTATGTCGATGAACCAATTCAAGTCGGTGCTAACTGCGTTCTTCTTCTGAATGCTGCAACCCCTACACCGCAAGGATATAATGATCAGCTTTGGGCAGGCTAATTTAAGTGAATGCTGCTAGCTGCAGATACAAAGTCTTATATAGATGGCCAAATCTGAACTCATTTTGCATCATAAAACATAGTTTATTTCAGGAAAATGATCTCATCTAGCAGAACGGGCCAACACCTAAAATCCAGGCACTTCCGACTGAAGTCAGGGCAGCACAACCAAACACTTCTAGAAAGAATTTGGATGCATATATTTGCAAATAAACAGATTTAGGTCAATAGATTAAGAGGCCATGTTGTATTTCAAAAGGGAGGGCTACAACGTACTTTTTTTGCTGATGTCTTCACTACAGGTAGTGCTTTTATAATAGTAAACATAATACCCGTAGGGCTGGCTTCCTACAAAACACACTTTCAATGAAGGGGAACAAGTTGAGACTGAACTGTTATTTACTATAAATATCACACACACTATATGTTATCATTACTTGCAATTGAATCCTGGTATTAAGACCTAACTTAATATATATATATATATATATATATACAATCTGATCACGTAAATTATTACACGAACAAAATATGCCGTGTACATTCCTAAAATGCAACCAACCGTTTTAACAGTATGCTTCAATGATAAATCTCCACTCACTGTAACTGACGAATTAACATATCGACTAGATCACTGACAGGTGTAAAGAGTGACTAGAGGCTGATTTTATGAACAAGTTGTAGAGGAACATGTTGAAATTCAAATCGCTCTGAGTGCTGATTTATGGTGCGGACCGAAAAAAAAATCATGTTTCATATAACGTGAACAGCTACACAGATTATGTTACCCTCACTTGGTTCAATTCTGTTCTAAGGTGTATAAGACGAAGAGTGCATGTCAACATGAATAACTAAATTATATTAACTCGTATTATAATCTCATTATACATCGAAAATCAACCTGTCTAATTCGCACTGCTGTTGTTATATTTTTTTGGCTGTAATTTAGTGTCTGTACACAGTGGGAGTGTAATTGGTAAACTGCGTCTTGTCTTTATTATTTTTTTATGCGACAAGCTGTATGTATTGCCGAAATGTGTGTACTGTTGAATGGGTGGTTTATTTTATCAATGAAACCAAATAACCAAATAGTTCATAATTACTCAATCTCAAATGACAATTTACTGCACTGTGTAATTAAAACAAGGTTAGACGGTTTTGAGCCGACTGTAGAACTTCAGCAAACTGTACGTTTAATAAGACAACAACTGTAGCTATGTTACAGGTGGGATGATTTTAATTGACTGTATACGTATATCCAAAATCATTGCTTGTGTCACATTATACTATAGCTGCTGATGTAATATTACATTGCTTTGCTTCTGTGTTTGGGTTCAAATTAAATTGAAATGACCTGGATTTCAATAACATCCGATTTTTTTGTATATAGCTTTATCTATCTATCTATCTATCTATCTATCTATCTATCTATCTATCTATCTATCTATCTATCTATCTATCTATCTATCTATCTATCTATCTATCTGTCTGTCTGTCTGTCTGTCTGTCTGTCTGTCTGTCTGTCTGTCTGTCCGTCGTCCCCCCCCCCCTCTCTCTCTCTCTCTCTCTCTCTCTCTCTCTCTCTCTCTCTCTCTCTCTCTCTCTCTCGCTCGCTCTTTCTCTGTTTGTGTGTATGTCTCTCTTTATCTCTTCGTCCGTCTATCCGCTCACCTGTCCACCCACCCACCCGCTCGTTCATCCGTACGTCTATTTGTCCATACATGTATTTCTCTGTCTGTCTGTCTGTCTGTCTGTCTGTCTGTCTGTCTGTCTGTCTGTCTGTCTGTCTGTCTGTCTGTCTGTCTGTCTGTCTGTCTGTCTCTCTGTCTGTCTGTCTGTCTGTCTGTCTCTCTGTCTCTCTGTTAATCGTTCGCTTGTAATATTGTAGGGATATACTCTGTATATATGGTAGCTCTGAATTTTTCATTCTGACAAATTGCGTTTTACTAAAAAAAAGGTCGAAATGCTTGGTGTTCGCCCTTAAAGAAAATATTCAGTTTACTTCCAGTACCTGTTTGAATTGGAAGGGCGTGGGGTGTATGGTAATACAAACATGATATAGGTTAATATTATATGTATCATTGATCTTGTGTCGTTGACCCTAATTTTTTACACATTACCTAAAAATTGTACAGGTAGGTGGGTGGGTGTGGTGCAATGGATGTCATCAACCAGCAACTTTTTTGGCGACATAACCCTGAGTTATAAGGCTAGTTGTTGGGTGGATATGAAACTGGTTTCAAAGGTCACGTTTACTTACAAAAAAGAACTATTCTGTACGGTATCACCATTGACACATGCGATAGTGTACAGCCCCTTTCAAGTTAACGTTCATCGGTTCTCTTCAATAATACCAAGTTAACCACTCTGGAACCAATAGTAAATTGAGTACTTTACACAAAGGATATCAAGATCGGAATTTGTTGCTAAATATCTATTATCAAATACATCTTTTTAGCGCACTGCAGCTCGACGCAGACACGCGGGCGACAATGTTTTGATATTTAACATTTCGATGTCGGCATGGTAACACAGTAGTTCATTTCATTCAGATACGTCACAAGTAGACATTAATCACTCAATCTTGTTATCTTAATGTGTAGCATAAGTAGTTACTTAACAGGTGTGAATACGAAGAATTCTGGCATTCCTGTCACCGTATATGACCGCCCACTTCCTACTACGGACATTTACACAACGACCTTGCCAATTTATTTTACCATGGTCATTTATAGCACATAAGAATCCATCTTTTTTCTGCTTCGTGCTTGGGAAACTATGAGCGAAACACCGTGCCGAAATTGCCATGCATAAAGTATCCTTCGTGAAATCGCCGTAAAATCAGTATGCTGACAAATAAATCCTAAATTGATTTTACTTAATTGACTTTATGAAAAAAGAGATACAAGTTGAGGTTTACGCTTTTACAGAATCTAAATTGATCGGGTCTGTTGAAACCTATGGTGAGTTGAAAAATACTTTAAAACACGGGCTGTGAGCAGCCATTCAAAGTGTAATCGTGACGATCTGAAGGATAGGTTGTATGCAAACAAGGGTGCTAAGTATGCTGTTAAATGTGTATGTATGTATGTATGTATGTATGTATGTATGTATGTAATATGTATGTATGTATGTATGTATGTATATTAATATGTACGTACGTACGTACGTACGTATATATGTGTTCGTGCGTGCGTGTATGTGTGTGTATGTGTGTGTGTGTGCGTGCGTATGTTTGGAATGAAAAATGGAAGACAACAATCGTGCTGGCACATGCTGTGTCATTAGTGTGTGTAGACGTGATAATAGAAACAGAGTCCTCAGTGTTAAACATTCAACTATTTGTTAGTCAACAGTGTTTCATCGTATGTCCACAATATACGTATTAACACATTCATTGATTTGAGATAATATAAATAGTAGTAGAGCTGTGTCTTAAATAACTCACTGTCCTATACTATCTCTCGCTGTGTGTATTTACTGTAACAATGTTGATGTGTTTATGTAGATTAAAATATTATTAATCAGTCAAACCTAGCATCTCTTCATATGTGGAGTCATATGTAATGTCTATGGGAAATGTGACGTCATCAGTTTGTGGGGTGAAGGAAACTATGCCAAAAATATAATTATACAGCGACAAATGGTGTACATCATACGAACAAAAATCGACATTGTTCACCCACCTTTACACAAGCATGAAATTAAATAGTTATCACAGCTAGTCGGTTAGTCGGTCATTCGCTATTTGTCATCTCTCCAATTTCCAATTTTAACTTATTATGTACAAACAAACAAACTATGGGGCTATTGCTGGTGGAACAGAGATTAAAAAAAAAGCTCCCTCAGTAAACAAATAGCACGCACAAGTGTGACATTTGTAACCCCATACCAAATTTACGACGGTCATGCCTATAGTGGCTATCTTTAAATTAATATAAACCTTTTTTCCCTGTGACAATAAAGTATGTTATCGAATGCCAACTGATTTTTACCTTTGAGTTTTGATACTTCGCATTTCAGTAAGAATTAGTCCGGCCTGATTCCAGTTAGTCTGGATTTTTAGCAGCACATTGTCTATTTCGAAGATCCAAGTACATGATACGATGTGATTCAATTGGTTTGCATGAAATTGAAATGCTGTTTCCTTTGACGTGTTATTTTGGTCTAATTTCGACATCTATTTCAATGACAACATATTTATTATACCATCAACAATAATATCATACACATGTCGGCTTACCGAATACAGAGCCTAGAGATAAAAGAATATTTTGAAAGGTTTACATCATCATAAAATACTATTTATGACATGACGCCGAAATGTATCAATACGATTTTCTTTATGGTATTGATCGAATAATACGTGCCTTAAAAAGATCACAAATGTCACCAGATGTAGGAGAAAAATTGAAAAACCTCTCCTTCCATCCCTCCAACCCTCATTCCTCCCCACCACACTTTCACATTCCCTCTCTCCTCCCTCCTCTATGGTTTGGTCATTCACGCCCAATTTCCCCTCTATTCGTTAACCTCTTATTTGAGTGAGAGACAAATAGGTAGACAGACAAACAAACAAACAGATAGACACAGGATAGATGTGAAATATATTTCATTACAGCAACATCATTACCTGTGAGATATTAATTAAGTTGAATACACACATGTACACACACTGACACACACACACTGACACACAGACACACAGACACACAGACATATATATATATATATATATATATATATATATATATATATATATATATATATATATATATATATATATATATATATCTTGATTTGGATATTTTTGTTATATTTTAAGCTTAGGGGGACTTAACACTATTTGGTGGGGGTGAATGGGTCAGACATTATCCTATGCCGACCATGTAGTAACGTGAAGTATATATCCTACAGTAATGACTTCGTGGAGTTGTACACGAGTAAGTCGGATAAACGGTAACCTTCAGACAGGTAGATAAGTCACATGGGGTATATTTTCCCGCTATTCCCAAACATGGAATACAAGCTTGAAACATAATAGGTATTTTGTACTCTGCTGGCCTAATTCTTGGTGGGAATTAATGCATAAAAAAGGAGAGTTGTCTAGAATTCGTTAGTCAACCTGGAGACTCACTAGATGCTGTAACGTTTGGGAAAGAAAAACTCATACTTTCTCGACTATGTAGCCGACTTCTCTAAGCTCATTGACCCTGCAAGCTACACTTTTTAGGTTTGTATTAGCTCTCTCGGTAAACAAATAGAACGCAAAGAGCACAAGTTTGACATGTGTAACCACAATTCAAATTTCCGGTGGTAATGTCTACGGCGGTCATCTTTAAATTAAGACCAACCTTTTGTCCTTTGACAAACAAGTATTTTAATGAATACCAACTGACATTTTAACTTTGACCTTTAAACCTCTGGTATTTTACATTTCCGTAACCATTGCTCTTGCCTGATTTCAGTTGCTTTGAATTTTAGTAGCACATTATCTACTTCTGAAATTTTACTACATGATACGATGTCATTTAATGAGCCATTGTGAATTTGCACGACATTGAAATGCTGTTTACTTTGATGTGTTATTGTCGGTCTAATTTCGACATCTATTTCAATGACAACATATTTGTTATACTATCAACAATACCACAGACAGACCACCTCACTGAATACAAAACCTAGAGATAAAACAATATTTTGAAAGGTTTTCATAATCATAAATACTATTTATGACAAATTATATTGACTTTCTTTATGCCGATATTTGAATAATACGCGCCTTAAATAGGTCTGAATCGTCACCAGATGTGGGAGAACAATTGAAAAACATCTCCCTCCATTCCCTCTTAACATCATTCCTCCCATCACCCTCTCTCACAAACTGTTGTATTGATCGATGAAATTTTCGATGTTGGTCCGTCATTTCATTCTTCCATGAATATCTATTTTAGATTTTTGGAAGCTGAACTCAGTTCACTCAAATTTGCTGCCACGTTTAATACATATGGACGCAGGGAAAATAGGAACTAGCTACATACAATGTATTCCGCAAACTAACGTTCTTCGTGGTACTATGTAGAATTCCTCGAAAGGTTTGGTTTGTACTCGATACTGTATCACTCAGGCTATTGACTTATATTTGAGAGAGAGAGAGAGAGAGAGAGAGAGAGAGAGAGAGAGAGAGAGAGAGAGAGAGAGAGAGAGAGAGAGAGAGAGAGAGAGAGAGAGAGAGAGAGAGAGAGAGAGGGGGAGGGAGGGAGGGAGGGAGGGAGGGAGGGAGACAGACAGACAGACAGACAGACAGACAGACAGACAGACAGACAGACAGAGAGAGAGATTCTGTAAGGCAATCAACAACATATATTTTCTGCAATTTTCAATGACATTATACGTACAGTACGTCACCAGACGGCACTTTGACAATTTTGGAATGGAGATAATTACTAGCTGTATATAAATGTTTGGATATGTAAATATTACTACTTTAAAATTACTGGTAAAACATAGCATAGTTATCATTCTATTTCAGGTTCAATGTATTGTTCTTTCCTATATTAATTGTTATGGATTGTATGCTCCCAAGAGAGTTGAAATACAACGGGCCGTTAAGTGTCACAATAGATCCGAGTCAATGGTGATAGTTGTAAAGCGCTTTGATAACCCAGTCTGTGTCTGAAAGCACTATATAATATTTACAGTATTACTATTATTGTTATTGTTATTGTTATTATTACTATAATTCTATTTCATTGTCGGTGCGTTATTCTTTGCTATGTTAATTTTTATGCAAATTAAATTATAGCAGTTCAAAGCAGGAAGTAAATAAAACAAGTATAAAGCACAGAATGAGTGTCAGATTATTTTCATCATTTCGAGTAGTTAAGATATATTCTCAGACTGGAACAATTTCCGATTGATTCCAAACATGACAGAAGATGGCGAGTCGAATCGATTACTTTCTACACACACTGACAGCAGACAGAATGTTCTGGAGTGCTGTACTTCATTATCAACCAGGATGAGACCATATATACTATGGCTAAAACCTTTAGCGGGTGTTTCGCTGGCGATCTTTTCATGTATATGCAACGTATTATTCAGTTTCTGTGTAAGTATGGTAATGTCTTACGGAGTCCGTCCATTCCAGTTGACGTTTCTCGTACGTGTAATCATGACTATAGCGATATGTATCATAGTGTGTGTCACTCAAGA
Organism: Glandiceps talaboti; assembly: GCF_964340395.1. Lineage (NCBI taxonomy): Eukaryota > Metazoa > Hemichordata > Enteropneusta > Spengelidae > Glandiceps > Glandiceps talaboti. The sequence continues at coordinate 9,685,583 of NC_135557.1, read as the reverse complement.
TCAGATTATTTACAAGAATGTTAGACAAACTACTCTTCTGATTGGTGTCGGGATTTCACGAGTCTTTGCAACCATGATATATGTTGCACTACGCCATGTACCCATAGGAAATGCAATGGCGGTGTATCTAGCGTTACTGCCAATACTTTGTGGGATTGGGGGAATGTTATTCCTACAGGAACACCTCACATTGTGTGATGCCTTTGGTTCAGTAACAAATATCGTTGGCGTAGTTGTAATCTCTCGACCAACATTCATCTTCGGAGAACACGCCCTGACAAATGGAACAGTATCTAATGAAGCAGTTATTAACACAACAGCTATTGGGTCTGGTAACTTGACACTAGGGTATGCTAGTGTTGCTGTGGCTTCCTTGGGCCAAGGAAGTTATTATATTCTGCCTCGGACACAAGGATTAAAGGAAGTTTCTACAAATACAGTGATATTTTATGCTGACATCTTTGCCTTGTTTGTCACCATGATCATAACATTTGTTCTGGAGCTGATGACGCGTGGACAGTCGACTTTCTGTCATGGAATGCAATAGTTCCATCGATTTTACTGGTAGCATTATCTAGTTTCCTCTGCAAGTATTGTGCTCTTGGAAGCTTGAAGCTAGAGCGGCTGTTGTTGTGTCAATTATTCAGCTTTTTGCGATTCCTCTTTCCCTTACTGTACAAGTATTCATAACTGACATCTCAATAGTACCCTATGATGTGATAGGATCGTCTTTGGTCATATTTGGTTCTATCATAATAACATGCAAAACGGGATGGAATAGATGTAAGGAAGAAACAGATTAAGGAGAGCCAAAGCAAACAACATACACACACGTCTGATTTATCTTCTTAATATTTCTTTCACTACACATCTCAAACAGTCTCAATGTCAATTTGCCTATACAACTGATGGTAATCATACCCGATTTCTTTCAATTCACATATTGTTCCGACCATAATCTGAATTTTATTTAATGGGACACTTTCCAATTAACAGGACAATTTTAACAAAAAGAAAATGTCCTCAAACTTGTTATGTTTTATATTACTCATATATATTGGAAGGGCCCTCCACTGTCAATTGTTAAATTGCCAAAGTTAATGAACTCATGAAAACTCGTACTTCCATGCCTCTGGGTTTGTACACTAGTTCTACGACATGTGAAGTGTGTATCAAAAATAGCCTTTTCCTTGCGAACTTCGTGTATTTTAAACTGAACATTTTGGTCAAATATCGTTTTTTTTAGTCGAGATGTGATTTTCTTCATTACAATGATACTATGAAAGTGTAGTATGAAGTTCTGGGAAGAAAACCTCAAAAAGAGACGTCGAATTTTATATGTAGGGAGTGTGGTTGAGTGTGGTCGGGCAACAAGTAATGGTAGTAAAGCTAATTTTCTTCGCAAGGAATTCTAAAACCCAATCAGTTGCACATATCTCGACGTTCCTGCTTAATTTATGAACATGAAAGTCATATTTGTTGTAAACATCAGTATTCATTGTATTCACCAGAAAAAATAACAAGGTATTCTGTATCAATTATTTTGACTTTTACTCGGTCTTATAACTGAGTTTTGTTACTGACGAGGTAATGCAATGACTAAGATCTTGTTTTGTTAGTTGCGAATGTCTTCTCTCTCGGCGATTCAAGCATGTGTGTGGAGAGAGAGAGAGAGAGAGAGAGAGAGAGAGAGAGAGAGAGAGAGAGAGAGAGAGAGAGAGAGAGAGAGAGAGAGAGAGAGAGAGAGAGAGAGAGAGAGAGAGAGAGAGAGAGAGAGAGAGAGAGAGAGAGAGAGAGAGAGAGAGAGAGAGAGAGAGAGAGGCAGGCAGGCAGGCAGGCAGGCAGACAGACAGGTAGACAGGTAGACAGACAGACATGCACGGACAGATCGATATAAAATGATAGATGGACATGGACTGGGAGAGAGACATATATGCAGTCAGATATGCACACATAAATGCAGAGAAGACTGGAACGAATTATCTGATGAAAATTAACTTAACATAAACCAAATTAAATTTAAATTAGGTAACGTTAGGTGTTCAATAATACTTTGAAATAAAATTGCGATATCCAAATTTATGTTTGTTAAATTAACGTCGGATACTAAACTGTAAGATTTGCCGGTTTGTTTGTCTAACCATGAATGCATTGCATACAACGCATGTGTTATGGATATACAATAACTCAATAGCTATGGATTGCTATTAACACTGATACACACAATTTGTCATACACAGATGATCGGATCAAATTACGGGTTGAGCAATGTTTGCAAATTATTTATTGTCCATCTTTATGTGATTATTGTATTTCATAAACAACAACAACAACAACAGCAACAACACACTTAGTAACACATTAAACAGATGGGGATCTCAGCACCATAGGTCTTTCTTGTTTTGACCTCAATATGCGATTCACTCAACACAAATTGTATAATTACAATCACTAACCCTGAACACAATGATGTCTAGCGTCACACAATATCTTTCATAACACTGATATATTTCATCGTCCGCCTTATCAACAACAATTTACCAATATAGATCTTTGTAGAGTTGGGAGATACAATGTAGCAAAACTGGTAAGAGATTTGTTGAGATAGACGATGACATGTAGCATTTTTTGGGAAGTTTAATGTTGAGCCTGATGATAAAATGTAGCACAATTGGTAAATTTTCTGTTGAACAAGACAGACATTCTGACAGACAAACAGACACAAACGCACAATAGACATATGTTTTCTCACTCATTAAATTCGGTCGTAACGTGATTACCATATATATCGTATATTTATTTGTATACGTCACTTGTTATATTGATGAAAGATTTGTTATCAGATTGCAATGACTGAAGCAATCATTTAGCTTTATCTGTGGATAGATTTGCCAGTGTGATTGGATAATAATGGACAATTTTATTCATTACCATTCATGGTTCCTGGCACCGTGTGCACGAATTGAATATTGTAATGTGTATGTTTTGTTGGTTTGTTTTTACTAACAGAATACATTAAATAATGACTTTATCATCGATCGCATCAAGAACTTAAACATTGTCAATGGATTGAGTAGACAAACACGAATACTGTTATGTGATATTTGTATTGGCTGAGTGATAGCATTATATTCAATTGCTTGTGTGAAAAAGCACTTTGCTCACATTTAGAGTGGGAAATAGCTATATAAAAAACCTAAATTATCATTATTTTTATTAATTGTTGACCTAGAATTAAGGAGGTGTATTATTTGTAAAAGTGTCTATTAATTTGAAATAACTATGGGATTTAAAAGTTACTCTTAAAATACGTCATCAATTTTGGTAACTAACATACATCTCATATGTAATCTTGTCAATTTGATGTCACTTATTTTTATAATGAATATATGTGTCTACAATTTAGTGTTATGTTCTACTGTAGGTATATATATATATATATATATATATATATATATATATATATATATATATATATGAGACTATTTGCATATTTGCACTGTTTATTTATTATTATGTGAAAATATAGGAAAATATGAATAGCTTTTATGTATAGGTTCTCCCGATAATTTCAAACCCACAAATTAATTGTGACTAAAATGAACTACTGAAAATGAAGAAATCGTTTGAATAGACATCAACATTATTAATTACATATGTTGCAATCCAAAATGGGAACGGAAATGATCGCCTACCACTGTGTTAAGTACATTGTAAAATAAAACAAAAGGGCAAGGGGAAAGCTTCCATATGGCGTATTTTGGTAATATTTTAAGAACACTAATTGCCGCGGTAATTAGACCAGGATGTAACGGCATTCTGCCTTCATGGAAATTATAAACTGCATTAACATCATAATATTACAAATATAAACCAGTCAACCTAAAAAAAAAATATTTTTGAATCGAGAAACAGTATCTGACTAAAATGCAATATCTTAGGGGCGAACTACTGTCTTGTCTTGTATAAGAATCGGTCAAGCTCAAAAATTTTCCACATGAATGGCTAAGGGTGACAGAGTAAGACCTAGGCATCGTCTTTGGCGCTTTATGACCTGTTTTAGCATTAAAAATTACCATCATGGTTAACGGAGACTCTACCGGGCAGATATACTAGCTATTTTATGAGAAAACTTAAACTTTAAGGTGTTCCGTATCCTCAACACTATTAGAAAATATATCAAGTAACACTCGCGCTGCAAACGTTTGTTGTGCAAGGCTATGCATTGGTTTTGTATGTTGGAAGCCAAGATAAAATTATGTGTTTTTTATATATTAAAACCCAATACAATACTCAATCCTCATCCATATGGCCACTTTGATCTCAGACCACTAGAAGAACATTCTAGCCACGCCTATTTTGTTAAGTGTGGATGAGGCTCTTAATCTCTCCTCCTATCTTCCTTCAAGCATGCCTTCTGTTTTAACTGTGTCCGAAGACTGCTTAAATTTTGTGCAAAACGGTCTTTACAGTTTTTTCCGAGAGTTTCTATCGGAAAAGGTCAAAGTAGTGCGGGGGCATATGGCAGATTTTTGGGTTTCGTGTGAAATTCATGTTAATTTTTGCCAACATATTCCATTGTGTTCCCCATCATCTGAGCAATTACAAAATATATGTTGGCAACTTTTATTTCAATACTAAGGGTAATTTTGCAGCAATTTCAAAAATTAAATTAAAAAGCAAATAAAAAATTAAAATATATGAACTGTATATGATCATGGAAAACATTTGGTCAATATTGCATTTATAGTTTTCTGTATACTAATAGACAATGTGTTAAAACTAGTTTAATCTTAGTTGTTAGAGGGCGCTCTTCACAAGTTTACCCTTCAGCCAGCGATGACAAGTGCCATAGTACTCTGTATATATTAATGACTTGAGAATATAGTCCGTATGATTGTATTTCAAGCTATCGGTCTGAGCAATACAAATGGGATCAGAAATTGTATTTTGGGTCACTGCACATATTCTTTAGACTGGTATCCTTTGTACAACTAGTCATTGCAAGTATCGGCATAGGATTCCGAGTTGTGATGTAGTGATTTGTTTGAAAAGTTTAAAAAAGTGATGACTAGCTAGACAAGCATGTGATGTTACGATGCAAGGCGCACAGACTGCTGCTGTTGGCGATGGGGAAATTCGTCTAAGAATTGTCATAATTTGGGATCTTTCGGACGATTGTGTCAGTCAGAAGTGTACTTATAATGAGAGGAAGGATCAGTAACTGTATTGAGTAAGTTACGGCTTGATTTTACTCTTCGATGTCAGTTTCATGACAACACTGGATGTGATACCAATCAACACGTGTCATGTGATCCGAAGTCTGTAACTGTACAGTGAAGTTGGAAGAGGAAATTAGCCAAATGTGACGCTGATCCTACAATGACAATTTCTCACAGCTGTAAGTAAGCCGATAGTCTGTGTTGCCAAGTAAGTCAATGAACCATTACTAACTTTAAAATGCAAGTTTAGTTCCCGTGCGACAGAACGTTTCTGCATAGGGAAATAAATTGATCAAGTCAGAACAGAACACTTTGAGAGCGGTTAGATTTATAACCGGAACCCTGTAATTTGGATGTGAACCATTGAGGTATACGTACTGAAACTCAATTCCAACGTGTAGTGAGGATGTCAAGTGGTTGGCTATTGGAGGAAGTACAGCGCCACCAGTGTCAAGACTCTTGAAACATTTGTTTGGGACTTCATCACCCTTTGTGCTGCTACAGCGTCATTGGATCTTGTGAGCCACATGCAGAGACACTGTGATATCCTTGTATACTTTTAAAGAACTCAAACTAGTTATCAGAGACTTAGTATTTCACACGATAATTATTTTCTTGTAGCTTTAAATTATTTTTTGACTGGATAAACGCTCCACATTTCCAGTATTTTATTATTTTTTTATTAGTCTGAGTACCTGGTACAATCAGTTTTGTTGATATATACTTTTTTTGTGAGTTTCCACATTTATGGAAGCACCCTTCATCACTTTTTCTTGAAGTGAGTCTTTCCACTGGTTGGTATTACATCAATATATTTTCATTCATTGCAACTTGCTTGTGTGTGTTGTCTATTGCCATCACCCCGGTATAAATTGGGTATTACGAAGTCAGCAGTCGAACCATGAATCGAGCCCGCGTGTATTCTTATACATTTCTTTCGTGTACGTTCCTTTATGTCATGTATGAGTTGGCCATAAAAGAGTTACATGTACGATTACTTTATATCTGTATAAATGAACTTATGGGCATCCGGTAAACTATAAACTTGTAGACTGTTCTTTAATTTTGCATTTTAATCACAACATTATAAATTCTGGCTTCTTTATTTGCATATCATTTGCATATTATGTATGATGCTTCCGGTTTATCTGATTTCCTGTATTGTTTGATGTTGCTGATTGCTGTTCTTTCAAAAATGTATGCCAACCATGAATTATTTCAGTTACTATGAATACTCTGGTTGGTTTAGGGAGCCTTCAGTATTTACAAGGGGGAAGGCCAGAGCAAATCAAACATGGTCTGTTCAGAAATACATGACCCTCCCCTCATCCTCCATTCGTAAAAAGTGACCCTCCCCTTTGTCCCATGTTGTAAAACATGACCCTCCCCATGATATTTTCATATACTGAGAAAATTACATAATTAATGGTTTACGGTAATTAGGATATCTGAAGAATGAACACTTCAAATTCAATATAATTTGATACGTGCATTTGCGATACCAAAGCGCACTTGCCCTGAAAATATTATTGATGTAGCTTTTAGTTTTATTAAATTATTGGCATATTTTTGTAGGCCACTAAAAAGGAAAAAAATACTTTCTCGTCAGGAAATGTTGTGTAAAGTGGTACGACGATGCGCTTATTATTATTTTTTTTTTACATTCTCAACAAATGTCACAGTACATGTTGTGGTTGGCCAGGAGATGACTAACAGCAATGAGCAAATAGCAATCAATGAGAAAAAATAACTTATTACATATGTTCTGTTGTATTCCAACAATTGTCTGTAGGAATGACAATCTCAAAACTTTGACCTTACGGAAGACATTCAGTTTACATCTGGAAAAGTGTATATTGATAACACCTCATAACAGTAAGGGGTCTATACAAGCCTCAATGGCTTCCTTCCCCATGTACATTCATGGGTACATGTATGGTAAAAACATAAAGGTATTCATTTATTGCATAGAATGACCCTTGCCAAATTATTTTGCCTTTTGACCAATTTCGGCGTATTGGTGTGGTTTGTTATCAAGTGTACATACACTCATGAAAAATATTCCTTTTCAGATCTGGCATCTGGTTTTAATATATATGCATCTACACATGTACTATTGAATCCTGGACAGGTATATTCTACACAGGATATAGAGTCCCAGTTTAGGTCTACACAAAATGTGAAATTTACCTCTCAATATTAGCATACAAGTTACATAAGTTGGACTTCCTGTAAATATTACATAGAAAAGAAACATCACTCAGTAAAACACCTTTTGAAACCTTTTGAATGTTTACCCCAGCTTTTGACCAATTGAGATCTAGAGCAATGGAAAAATTCAATATGACAGCTACTTTAGAACGTTTTTGTTATTTGTTATGTACGCAGTTCTCCCTCTATGTTCCTTAGAAATATTATGTTAAATAATAAATTAATCATTGTTAAAGGCATTTAATCAGTGCTCATTAATTTCCCACTTTGCAATGGTGTCAAAATGAGATACACTTAGTCATCAATTTGGCAAGTGACTACTTATTCCCAGCATTGAAGGTTATTTGGGTATAAAAATAACAAAAGATGTAGAAGGGTACATTCCATGTTGTTTACGTTAGGGAATTTGAATGTCAGATTTTCTATGAGGAAAAAAAACGTGGAATGATAGCTAACAATGCAATAAAATTTGATTTAAGATACTTTTTTCTGGTGGGTTGGTGGTTGGGGTTTGGTGGTAAATTAGAATGTGTCTCTGCTGTTACTTTCAACCTTTATTCATGACTGACCAAGAGGAAGTTCGTTGCGTAATTGAATGTAAGAGTGCCTTCACGCTGAATAACTAAACTAAATATGTATATATTCATATTGTTCCTTTGAAATATCATAAAAGATATTCATCAGACACTGAATTTAACATCTTTATTTTATACTACATTGTCCTTTATTCTGTTTTATTTTAGAACTTCGATGAAATAACGTAATCAAATGTAACAACGGAGAACACGTTTTTTCATGTTGTTCCCTTGAATGTAACTCCAACCAATACTAGTAGAAACGTAGACAATGCATACGACATAATGGCGTGAGTGAGAGACTAGACAATAGTTTTGAATAAAAATAATTGAGTTTATTAACTCGAATACTTTGTATAGTAACCATTCAATTGATGTTATATTATTGATCAGAAATATGTTTATATCAGATGTAAACTGAATGCCTTCAGTAAACGCAAAATTTTAGATTTGCTGTTCCTTTACGCCTTATCGAAAGAAAAGATCTGAGCTACTAGACATGATATTGCATATTCCATTAGGTACTACACCAATAAATAAAACGTACCTTTGGAACTTATTGTTCATATCCTCGTCTGTAGTTTGGTGTATTTTCAACCGGCTGTATTTTTCACGAGTTTAGTTTACTATACGAAAAGTCATATTTGACCATGTCTTTTCACCGGGGTAAATCTTTAGCAGAGGATGTGTAAATGTGGTGAGTATGAGACAAGAGAATTCCAAATTTGTCACACAAAGTGTTTTTCAAAAATTCAAAAACTTCCAGTCTGAGATATTCCATCTATACCCATTGGTGTATGGGATTCTCTTTCTCGTGTCCCTTCTTTTATGGTGGTGAAATAAGTTAAAACCGGATCGTTACTGATTGAAGTAACAACATCAAGGACTTTTTCATCTCGTGTGTATGTTTTGTATAACATCGCAAGAACATAGTTCCTTTTAATACATAACTGATATCAACACTGTCTGTATTTGAAAGACTCGCATCTGTATTACACATAGTAATAAATAGTAAATTGTTAGAAAAATATTATCGTTTCTTGAGTTTTTAATATATGTTTTTATTAAACTGTAATAGTTATTAAGTAAGTGATGTATCCCATTCAAGCAACGGGTAGATTTCATGTTTTGAAATATATGTAGAATAAATGTGAACAACACTATTTAAAAATTCTGAGCATTTCATTGACCTATGTATCACTACTTATAGTACGAGACAAACTAAATTTGTAAACATCGGTTAATTTGTTGCAATATATATACAAAAAGTGTGTGACCGAAAATTATATTGTCATTACCGGAGCTCGGGGCACAGTGTGATTCACTTTCAATCATCACGACCATGTGATATTGCCAATGCATGAATGTTTCCAATGAATTACTAGTATGTACATGCACATTCAATATCAAGTTTGCATTCCATTTTCGAGGTCACAGGGGGATAAAACAGCAAAACGGCTCTACCAACTTGTAGTCGTTGGCATTTTTCTAGTGGCACTACGTGTACATGTAGCCACTGGTTGCAAGCTGGTTTGAACGTGCGGGTTACTTTTCACCTGAAGCGTTGTCTCTAAGGGTGAGCAATCGGTATGTTCTGAGGGGTTTAAGTTGGAAATAGCGTTAAATGTATATAATGTGCGGAAATAATTTTTTTTGGGAAAGTTTGTTTTTTGGGAATTGTTCAAGAAAACTCAATCCTATTCTCATTTCAAATAAAAGGAAAGAACATTTCAATAGACTTCGTCAATGATTGAATATACCATGCTATTTCGCAATCCAATATGACCGCCCATTACTGTGTAATAAGGATATGGTAAAATAAAATAATATTATTGCCCTAAAAACATATTTATGACAATCAACTGATACTACCTTTAGTGACTTTCTGACATATATAAGGTTACAGTACTCATCTTAGTGAGTTTACGACTTGACAGATGTATATAAATGTTTCACCAGAATGTAAAAAAAACACCCTCAAAATTTGAAGAAAAAAGAACATGTCCAAACAAGAATGATAACATTATGACAGTCTGTTCAGGCAATATTTTACTATTGTATTATTCGTTATATTCTGGTTCGTTAGTTGACTCATTTGGATGCAAATTATAGTGGCTAGCACTAGGTTGAGAACGAACACGTATTTGACTGTCATATTTTTAATCTTTTCAAGCAGTGAAGGTATATTCTGGAACAGTTTCTGCTTAATTCTAAACATGGCGGAAAATGGAGAAGTAAAACGTTTACTTTCTACAGAACCCATCGACAGACCAAATGTTTTGAATTGCTGCACTTCATGGACAAGCAAAGTGAGACCATATGTGACGTGGCTCAAACCTGTGGCAGGGGTTTCTCTGGCGGTGCTTTCAGCTGTATTCACCGCATTGATAGGCCTCTTTGCAAGTATGGCAATGTCGTACGGAGCCCGTCCATTCCAGTTGACATTTCTCGTACGTGTAACCTTGACTATAGTAATATGTATCATAGTGTGTGCCACTCAAGTTCAGCTTATTTACAAGAATGTTAAACAAACTACTCTTCTAATCGGTGTTGGGATTGCACGAGTCTTTGAGAGCATGATATACATTGCCCTACGCCATGTACCCATAGGAAATGTAATGGCGGTGTATCTAGGACTATTCCCTCTTCTGTGTGCGATTGGGGGTTTGGTATTCCTAAAGGAACCTTTCACTATATGCGATGCCTTTGGATCAGTGATAAACATCATTGGCGTATTTCTAATCTCTCGTCCGACTTTCATCTTTGGTGACCAAGCTCTGACAAATGGAACAGTATCTGATGAAGGAGTTATTGACACAACACCTGTAGGGGCTGGCAACGTGACACTAGGATACGTCTGTGTTGTTCTATGTGCTCTGGGTCATTCGAGTAATTTTATTTTGCCTCGGACACAAGCATTAAAGGAAGTTTCTCCAAATACTATGGTATTTTATGGAGACATCCATGTGTTGTTGTTCAGTATGATCATGACATTTATTCTGGAGGCTGACGCGTGGACAGTCGACTCTTTGTCATGGAATGCAATAGTTGCACCAGTTTTACTGGTAGCATTATCTAGTTTCATTTGTAGGTACTGTGCTCTTGTAAGCCTGAAATTTGAGAGGGCTACGGTCGCTTCAATTATTCAGCTCTTGGCGATTCCTGTTTCCTTTATCTTACAAGTATTTATAACCGATATATCAGTAGTACCCTATGATGTAATAGGATCGTCTTTGGTCATATTTGGTTCTATCATAATAACATGTAAAACGGGATGGGATAGATGTAAGGAGGTAAGGAAAGAAGGAGAGACAATGTGAATACATCTGATGATTAAACTCCTTGATTTGATTTCTTTCACTATGTATCCCATACAATAGCAATTAGACCATATGACTTATCGTTATACCCATCCCCTTTCTTTCGACAATATTCTCAATTTTATTTAACATATTACTGTCCATTTAACGGGATACTTTTTACACAATGGAACTGTCTGCAAACTTATAAATTGTCACGGTGTCACTATAAGTCAACTCACAAACAGTTGTACATACATGCCTAAGACTGTGTGCACATATTTTTTTTGTGTGAGGTGTGCGTAAACAATCTCCTATCGGTGCTCGGTCTTCGGAGACCATACATGGAGCATAATATTATATTTCTTTGTCTCTTGGCATATCGTATGCACACAATTAATAATGAAGTTTGTTTATTAATTTTTTACCAGCAGAGTACATGAAGTCATGACTATCGAATTTGCATCAGGAACCGAAACCATAAAGAGCGTTCTCGGTATTAATCTCTCTATCTTTATAATACTCGTCTATTCAGTCTATTTGTGAAAGTTGTAAATGTTGAAGTATAATTAAATGGGTTTATAATTTGCATAAGTGGGATGAATTAAAAATTACTCTGAACATACGTCACCTCAATTACACATGTACACTTGTCTATTTTATACCATTTATTTATATAACTTAGTTGTATGTTTTATTTATAGTATGACACTTGTACATATTGAGAATGTGTGCACATTATTATTATGTTACACCATTGGAAAATAAGTGACACTGTTATGTCTTCGTTTTGCACGATAATTTAAAATCCGATAAAATAAGTATCACTAGAATGACGGCTACAGAAAATGACAAATGTTTCAATATTGGATTGTAAATTAAACGAGGTAAAAATAAAACATATGGTTAGTTTAATAATACTGACTCATCTCGCTATTTGCATATTGTCCTCAACTGAATGGAAACACGTGTTGACGTAGAATGAGCATCGGAAATAAACTATTTATATATTTTATATGACTTTGTTCAATGAAACTCAAACTTGTTGTCAGTTCAAATACAGGAAAACAAATGAATGATCGCCATACAAACCTTTTGATTAGATGTCAAAATGATCTGCCTTTTTGTATCCAAAATGGCCGCCAATATTTTTAAGTTTCGGGGAAACTTGTCCCTTATCGATGTGCATTCTGCTTAGTCTAGCTGCTAGACCTTCTGGATTTGTTCCGATACAACAAGCGACCGAAGATGGCTTTGCACCTCAAAGGTGGAATAAAAGGTGGAATCAATGGCATTTAGTCTGATGTCTAACTAATGTCATCTCCTTCATTTCAGAACATAAATATCTGCCAATCTGAGACCCCTGTAGACTACTGATACAAACAGAACAAAAAGTGAAAAAAAATGCATTGAATTAAATGTGTGAAAGGCAATGTCTACACACTCACCAAACTTATTATTACCAATGCCATAGGATGATATATACATGTTACACCCAATCTGTGAAATTACCCCATTCATGAAATGAGTTGGTAGGTTTACCTAGTTCATGAAATAAACAATTGTCTTGCCCAGGTTATAAAGTCGGTATTGTAAGATATGTCCAGTACATGAATGGATCATCTTTTACATGACACACACATTAAAGAATAATAATCAAACAACTATATTATCATGTATTTACAAATTCATCACCTCGCAATTCTTATTTTATTATAATTCAGTGTATCTTGTGTTTTTAATAAATTAAATTTCGATAATCAATACCCCATTTCAAAACTCTTAAATTTAATTTGGCCTCTTTTAGATCGTAATCTATACTGTCATTTGCATAAGGTTGACCATTTCATGAACTGGGTAATTTAACGGACTGGGTGTTTATGCATTCTTACATTATCAACCTATCAGTTGTGAGCTGTCCACTTGTAGAGTTCCTTGTAGGTCCATGACTTTAGGATGTACTGTGTTGTACGTGTCACTTCTCCGTCGGCAGTCAGTCACTTTACAATGGTCCCGTAATATACATCAACAACAAATAGTGATAAATGTAAGCAGTTTGTCGACAGTTGCTCTATGTCGTAAGTACGTGAGAGTTTCGTATACACCATGGTCAATATTAATGTTGCTGTAGTAATGGTATAAAGTCATCCACCAGCTAAATACAATTCCTTGGGAGGAAGCTGAAGACGTTGTCCACACAGAAATCGTCATAATGTAAAGGAGTACCTGGTATGAAGTTGTCCACCAGCGGAATACTACTCCTTGGGAAGAAGCTGGAGACGTGGTCCGAATAGGAATCGTCGTAATGTAATCGAGTCTCTCGAAGACGTCGTCCACACAGGAACCGCCGTAATGTAACCGCGAGTCTCTACAAAACTTTATATTTCCAATTTACTCATTCAACGACTCAACCCGTTGTCGTTGGGATATCATTGTTCGGAATTAAAATGTATTGCTTCAGAACTGTATTGTACATGGGAAACGGTAAAAAACTATTGCAGGGACCGGAGTATTCAAGACCGTTTGGAACTAAAAACCACTACTGAGCGTTGGTGCAACGTAATGTACAAGACTCCGTCGTCTATTCGTTCTCGTAGTGTTTTATGGTTGTCCATTGTGTGTGCGTGACATTATCGTCTGTACATAGAATTTTCATCTTTGTGAACTTCTTGGTGTAGGCGTGTAACTCATATTTTATTGAACTTCATTGAAGAATTGTCGTACACTATCTCATTGTTACCGTTCGAATTGTCATGTCGCCTGTTGCTGAAAACTGTTTCACGCCTACTGACTTCTAACAGTTTCAAGTACATTCCGGTATAATTGTGTTTGACATTTGATTAGGACTATACCATGAGGATTTACTCCAGTTACTTATTCGTCTGTGCATAATTTAACGCGATTCGCGACAGCCATCTTGAATGAACTTCTTTGTGTTGTTTTGTCGAACTCTTTTCGTTTACCTTTGGTGTAATAGATTATTATAGAAGCGACATTTTGTATTAATACTTATAATTAGCGTACAAATTCTTCACACTATTCAAGTGATTTCAATAGTTTGTTTAGACTTTCTTTAATTTGAAATTATATTAGAAGTCCAAGTAATTTATTTAATTTAATTAAGAATGATTTATTGCGTGTGAATTGTTGTAATATTTGACCTTTTTGTACACATTTACTATATTTGAAGATGATATTTAATTAATTAGTCAAATGATTGCCGTCCCTAATATTTGATGTCAACCAATTTATTCAACAGTTAATTGTACATATTAAGTGTAATTATCAAGTATTCACTAATTCCAACTTCAGCAATCTTTCTTCTAAGTAATTAATCATATGCAAGTCAATCACATCTACGTTTAATTTCACATCAACCCGAATCAACTCCATTTACTTGAATATAATATTTGAATCTACTATTTATTGTTATTTGAGTACTTAAATTTATTAGGGAATCCAGTACATTTTCTCTTTCGACTTTGTAATCAACTTGCGATTATTATTGATATTATTTATTCAGATTTAAATTATATTGTCGTATTGATTGAACATCAGTCTCATTGTTATCATTGGCCTGCTTATTTGGAACCCGAGTCCCCAAGACCACATAAGTATGAGTGACGAGCCCCGAGATTTATGTGAAGCTTATATATATATATATATATATATATATATATATATATATATATATATATATATATATATATATATATATATGTGTGTGTGTGTGTGTATACTACATATATATATTATAGAGTATATTATATTATTGAGAGAGAGAGAGAGAGAGAGAGAGAGAGAGAGAGAGAGAGAGAGAGAGAGAGAGAGAGAGAGAGAGAGAGAGAGAGAGAGAGAGAGAGAGAGAGAGATCCCAAAATTACCAATGGGCAGAGATGGAATATCTCACACGAATTGGGGGTTTTTTCCTTCAAAAATTCAAAAAATTCCCGAATTCACGTCTAAGATATTCCTTCTCTGCCCATTGGTGTTGGATTCTTTTTCTCAGGTCCCTTCTTTTCTGGTAGTGATATAAGTTAAAACCGGATTATTACTGATTGAAATAACAACACCAAGGACGTCTTCATTCCGTGCGTATGTTTTGTGTAACACCGCAGAAACATAGTTCCTTTAATATATAACTGATATCAACACTGTCTGTATTTGAAACACTCGCATCTGTATTACAAGCACACAGAATAAATAGTAAATTGTGAGAAAAATATTATCGTTTCTTGGGTTTTAATATATGATTTTATCAAACTGTGATGGTTATTAAAGTGCTGTGTTCCATTCAAGCAAAAGGTAGATTATATGTGTTAAAATATAAGTACAATAAATGTGAACAACACTGTATTTAAAAAACTCTGAGCATTTCATTGACCTATGTACCACTATTTATACTACTAGACAAGCTAAATTTGTAAACATCAGTTATACAGAAATTGTGTGACCGAAAAGTGTATTGTCGTTACCGCAGCTCGAGGTACAGTATGATTTACTTTCAAACATCACGACCATGTAATATTGCCAAAGCGTGAAAGTTTTAAATGAATTAC
Organism: Glandiceps talaboti; assembly: GCF_964340395.1. Classification (NCBI taxonomy): domain Eukaryota; kingdom Metazoa; phylum Hemichordata; class Enteropneusta; family Spengelidae; genus Glandiceps; species Glandiceps talaboti. The sequence continues at coordinate 9,669,717 of NC_135557.1, read as the reverse complement.
TACTATGTACATGCACATTTAATATCAAGTTTACATTCCATTTTCGAGGTCATCGGGGGATAAAGCAGCAAAACGGCTCTATCGACTTGTAGTCGTTGGCATTTTTCCAGTTGCACTACGTGAACATGTAGTCACTGTTACGCGATGGCTCTATCATTATGAAGTTTCATGCGAGTTGGTTTGAATGCGAGTTATTTTTCACCTGAAGTATTTTCTCTAAAGATAAACAATCGACATGTTCTGAGGGGTTTAAGATGGAAAAAGTGTTAAATGTATATAATGCGCCTCGGAAATAAATTATTAACCATTTTTTCAACTTTGTTCAAGAAAACTCAATCAAATTATCAGTCCAAATGAAAGGAAAGAACATTACTAATAGACGTCAAAATGATTAAATATATCATGCTATTTCGCAATCCAATATGGCCACCCACTGTGTTAATTAGAAGGATATGGTAAAAAAACATAATGTTATTGTCCTAAAACATATGACAATCAACTAATACGAGCTTCAATGACTTTCCTACTTACATCAGGTTACAGTACTCATCTTTGAGCGTTTACGACTTGGGAGATATATAAAATGGTTTTACCAGTATGTAAAAAAACAGCTCAAAATTTGAAGAGAAAAGAATATGTCCAAACATGAATGATAAAATTATGACAGTCTGTTCAGGCAATATTTTATTATGGTATTGTCCTTTATATTTTGGTTTGTTAGTTGCTTAATTTGGATGCAAATTATAGTGGCTATCACTAGGTTGAGAACGAACACATATACATACTTTTAATCTTTTCAAGCAGTGGCGGTATATTCTAATTCTAAACATGACGGAAAATGGAGAAGCTAAGCGTTTAATTTCAACAGAACCCACCGACAGACCAAATGTTTTGAATTGCTGCACTTCAATACCAAACACAGTGAGACCGTATGTGATGTGGCTCAAACCTGTGGCAGGAGTTTCCCTTGCCGTGCTTTCAGCTATATTCACCGCATTGATAGGCCTATGTGCAAGTATGGCAATGTCGTATGGAGCCCGTCCATTCCAGTTGACATTTCTCGTACGTGTAACCTTGATTATAGTAATATGTATCATAGTGTGTGCCACTCAAGATCAGCTAATTTACAAGAATGTTAAACAAACTACTCTTCTGATCGGTGTTGGGATTGCACGAGTCTTTGAGAGCTTGATATACATTGCCCTACGCCATGTACCCATAGGAAATGTAATGGCGGTGTATCTAGGACTATTCCCTCTTCTGTGTGCGATTGGGGGTTTGGTATTCCTAAAGGAACACTTCACTATATGCGATGCCTTTGGATCAGTGATAAACGTCATTGGCGTATTTCTAATCTCTCGTCCGACTTTCATCTTCGGTGACCAAGCTCTGACAAATGGAACAGTATCTGATGAAGGAGTTATTGACACAACACCTGTAGGGGCTGGCAACGTGACACTAGGATACGTCTGTGTTGTTCTATGTGCTCTGGGTCATTCGAGTAATTTTATTTTGCCTCGGACACAAGCATTAAAGGAAGTTTCTCCAAATACTATGGTATTTTATGGAGACATCCATGTGTTGTTGTTCAGTATGATCATGATATTTATTCTGGAGGCTGACTCGTGGACAGTAGGCTTTTTGTCATGGAATGCAATATTTGCACCAGTTTTACTGGTAGCATTATTTAGTTTCATTTGTAGGTACTGTGCTCTTATAAGCCTGAAATTTGAGAGGGCTACGGTCGCTTCAATTATTCAGCTTTTGGCGATTCCTGTTTCCTTTATTTTACAAGTATTTATAACCGATATATCAGTAGTACCCTATGATGTGATAGGATCGTCTTTGGTCATATTTGGTTCTATCATGATAACATGTAAAACGGGGTGGGATAGATGTAAGGAGGTAAGGAAAGAAGGAGAGACAATGTGAATACATCTGATTCAAGTCCTTGATTAGATTTCTTTCATTATATATCCCATACAGTATCAATTAGACCATATGACTTATCGTTATACCCATCCCCATTCTTTCGGCAATATTCTCATTTTTATTTAACATGTTACTGTCCAGTTAACGGGATACTTTTTGCACAATGGAACTGTCTGCAAACTTATAAATTGCTACGATGTCACTATAAGTCAACTCACAAACAGTTGTACGTACATGCCTAAGACTGTGTGCACCTATTTTTTGTGAAACGGACATAGACAATCTCCTATCGGTGCCCGGTCTTCGGACACCATACATGGAGCATAATATTATATTCCTTTGTCTCTTGGCATATCGTATGCACACAATTAATAATGGAGTTTGTTTATTAATTTTTTACCAGCAGAGTACATGAAGTCATGACTATCGAAAGTGCATCAGGAACCGAAACCATAAAGAGTGTTCTCGGTATTAATTTCTCTATCTTCAATTAATATTCATACCCTCTCTAGGAAACATTCTGAAACCAGTAGTATTTCAATTTGTAAACTCCTCTAGAACGTAAACTCCTCTAGACGTCAGTCATAACATAGAGTTAATGAATTATGAATGATATGGCGTTACTATTTATTTACACTATCAAAATCTGCTAGTTCGAATTTTTTGTCTTTTGTAATAGTTATGAATAACAAAAAAAAGATATCGTTTAGTATTACTGTTTCGCACACTCAATGATAATTATGTTATTATGATACATGTCTATCTATCAGCCAAGCAGCCCCTGTAAATATCACTCTAACTTCTATAATTTGGTGTTCTGGATTTCATATAATATATCCTACATAATAAATATGTTTGAAGTGGCACAACCAGTGTATATACTTGGTATTCTTCATTTAGAGTAAACATGAATACCTGCTAACATATCCCGGTACAATGTTAATATCGAAGCATGTCTTATTTGGCATTGTTATCTGCTGTCGTCGTAACAATGTACTGACTGTGTATATACGGTATATGTATATGTGTGCATACATTGAATTAATTCATGGGATAATTTATATCTTATGATCAATACTAGGTTTCAGGTCAGTAAGGAGCAAAATGATGCATGGGTAAACTTCAGCAAGCAGAATACTGTGAGTATGATTGAAATGTTTGGCACAAATTACTTGACCAGGTGCGCCCGCATATATACTAATGGTATTTGCACTGCAGTGCAATACTAACTGAAAAATATTACTTAGTACCAGCATGGAAATGATATGCAGAGTATGACATGATCGTTACTTGTATACGAAAGGGTGTGATCGCATGATATATATTTTTTACGGAAAACCGTTGTTTCGGAGAAATATATGTATTAATGTCCTGTGCTTGCAGTGTTTTCTAACTGCACTTTCACTCTCTATGTTCGTAGAAATACTGTAGCAGAGAACACTGCTAGTACTCCTACAAATACCCCAAGTAAACCACATATATTTGCACTCGGGCGTTATGGGGTTCTGTCATAGTACTTATATATGTGCAGCACAATTTTAGTAGAAAACAAAATCAACGCAGTTTGTGGGCCCTTTCAAAATACGGCAAGCAAATGATACGAACGAGCATGACGGATATTTTCACATCCAACATTTTATAGTACTGCACAGAAATACGAGCTGTGCATATAGTTTGGGGTCATACTTAAAAATAACAACTTCTGAAATTGTAAAAAGGATGTGTCCAAACACGATTGCAATATGACAGTTTCTCCTATAATGGTATTATTCATAGCAATTGTTTGTTCGTTGGTTGATTCTATGCTATGTTCACGGGATACGAATTATAACGAGTAGCAGGAGGTAGGAGAACGAGCACATATTTCAGTATATTGAGATCATTTCAAGCAGTTAAAATATTCTGGAACCGTCTCTAATTAACTCTAAACATGACACAAAATAGGGAATCGAATCGATTACTTTCTACAGCACTTGACGACAGACCAAATGTCTTGAAGGACTGCACTTCATTATCAAACGGCATGAGACCATATGTGATGTTGTTCAAACCAATAGCAGGGGTTTCTTTAGCGTTGTTAACAGCTATTTTCAACACACTCATCAGTCTGTGTGCAAGTATGACGATGTCGCATGGAGTTAGTCCATTCCAGTTAACATTTCTGTTATATCTAACCATGACTATAGTGATATGCATCATACTGTATGTCACTCAAGATCAGATTATTTACAAGAATGTTAGACAAACTATGCTTCTGATTGGTGTTGGCATTTCAAGAGTCTTTGGAACCATGATATATGTTGCACTACGCCATATACCCATAGGAAATGCAATGGCGGTGTATCTAGGATTATTCCCAATTCTTTGTGGGATTGGGGGAATGTTATTCCTACAGGAACACCTCACACTGTGTGATGCCTTTGGCTCAGTAACAAATATCGTTGGCGTAGTTCTAATCTCTCGACCAACATTCATCTTCGATGAACAAACGCTGAAAAATGGAACATTACTTGATGAAGGAGATGATAACACAACACATATTGGGGCTGGCAACTTGACACTAGGATACGTTTGTGTTGTTATGTGTGCCTTGAGCGCGGCAAGTAACTTTATTCTGCCTCGGACACAAGGATTAAAAGAAGTATCTGCAAATACAATGATATTTTATGGTGACACCTTTGCCTTGTTTGTCAGCATGATCGTAACATTTGTTCTGGAGGCTGACGCGTGGACAGTTGGCCTTCTGCCATGGAATGCAATAGTTCCACCTATTTTACTGGTAGCATCATTTTGTCTCCTTTGTAAGTATTGTGCTCTTGGAAGCTTGAAGCTAGAGCGGGCTGTTGTTGTGTCAATTATTCAGCTCTTTGCGATTCCTCTTTCCTTTATCTTACAAGTATTAATAACCGATATACCAGTAGTACCCTATGATGTGATAGGATCGTCTTTGGTCATATTTGGTTCTATCATAATAATATGCAAAACGGGATGGGATAGATGTAAGGAGGAAACAGATTAAGGAGAATGAAAGCAAACAGCATGCTCACCCATCTTATTCATCTTCTTCATAATATTGTTCTCACTATATATCTCAACGTTTTCATATCAATTTGCCTATACGACTGATAGTATTTATGTCCAATATCTTTACATTCCCATATTGTTCTGACGGTGTTCTGAACTTCATTTAACGGGACACTTTCCAATTAACAGGACAGTTTTTACAGAAGGAAAATGTCCACAAACTTGTTATGTGTTAAATCATAAACATTGGAAGGGCCTTACCACTGTCAATTGTTAAAGTGTTACCATCAGTGAACTTGTGAAAACTCGTACTTTCCATGCCTACCAGTTTGTACACCAATTCTTAGGTCTGTGAATTGTGCATAAAAAAGTTACCTTTTCCATGTGAATTTCGTGTATTTAACACTAAACCTTTTTGGACAAACGTCAGGTTATTTAGCAGAGGTGTGTGAAACAAAAGTTATATTATATATAATAATATGGGATGTGTTCATTATATCATGATACAACATAAGTGCTCTATGAAGTTCCGGGGAAAATGTATCTCAAAAAGTGTCGTCGAATTCGATATGACTTTGCTGTACTACAGGTTCTTGCCGATTTTATGAACATAACAGTCATTTTTTTTGTTAAACATCAGTCTTCATAGTATTCGCCTCCAACAAAATAACAAAGTGTTTTGTTAAATCAATTATAACTATCAGTTTTGTTATTGAGGTTCGTAAAACTCGATTTGTTACCCTGACAGTATGTTTGCACGATGAAAGTCTCAAAAAAGTTGTTAACAATGAAACCTTTTTTTGCAATCTTGATAATCATCAAAGTTAATATGTTCAAAATCTTCTTAAAGTTTACAATGACATTGTTTGTAGACATGATCGTACACACACGTACTGCAATGTCCAAGACTTTGTTTTTAATTGCGATTCTCTTCTTCAGTGATTCAAGCGTGTGTGTGTGTGGGGGGGGGAGAGAGAGAGAGAGAGAGAGAGAGAGAGAGAGAGAGAGAGAGAGAGAGAGAGAGAGAGAGAGAGAGAGAGAGATGTGTATATGTGTATAGGTATATGTTTTCTGACTCTCAAAATTTCAGTTTGCCAAATGTTGTTGCTGAATGTAAATGAGTTTTATATGCTGATGATACAACGCTTTTTTAAAATAGAGATAAGGATGTCAGTGAAATTCAGCAGACATTAAACTCTGACCTCGGTAGGGTCAACAATGGCAGTCTGATAACAAACCTGCCTTAAATGTAAGCAAAAATAAAAGTATGCTTACCAGGCACGTCAAAACGTCCAAATCATAATTAAACATTCATTTGCCTAAGTTGGTGTTAGTGTAAAACAATAATTGGATTAAATATTCTAATGTACAACATATGTAACCATTACCTCTTGGTAATTAAAACACACAAGAATACACAATCACGAATGTACACATCTCGATTTGATGCATTTTATTTCTATAGTTGTCTATAATTTAAATGAAGTTTTTTTACTGTACGTAGGAGTATGTGAACACAGTTGCACATTTGTGTACATAGTATTATGTTACAACATGGGAAGTGTACCTCCTTCTGATAATTCAAAATTATTTAAATAATTTTCACTAAATTGAAATATTAATGAAGATGACTACAAAGTCACAAATTAAAGGTTTCATTATTGGATTATAAATTAAATACAAATAAACACATGGGTAGTTGTATAATATCGACTTGTTCTGTTGTTTGCATTATATTCAAATACCTGTACATGTGGCAGTTTCATCAACCCAGAATGCGCCTCGGGAATAAACCAAAATGTTTCTTGTCAGCACATCACGTGAATGCCAGCGTGTCATTTCTTTTTTCTTAGCGTGACAGTAAGTTTACGTTCAAAATGATTTGAAATGATCATCACCAGTTGAAATTCTCTATGTTTCGTCATCGCTGTCTCATGCCAACTGCTTTCATTGTGATAGAGATGAATTAATATCAGGAGAAAATGTAATTTATATTTATTCAACCTGTAGTGAATGTATAAACACTAAACCCAAAATGATGTGAATGAAAAGGATCTGAGGTTCTTCAAGGCAGGTGATCAGTGACTTTCCTGGCAGAAAGGTTGATCAACAAATTGCATCGTCGACCCACTTTGAGCTGAAGGCCATGGTCAGAAACAGCTGTGGTTTTTTAGCCTAAGCGTTTACTTTTACCTTGGTCAAGAAAACTCAAATTCTTTCTCAGTTCAAATCAAGAAAAGACACATGACTTAACCATATATATTTGTTTTATAACGAAATCAAAATTTTAGAATCCATCAACTACTGTTTTAGGTATAAGTGAAAGCACTCTGACTAGTGTTTAGCGGGACGTGGGTTCGATTCCTACATGTGTCACTTTTCTTTCCTCATTTATATAACAAATTCATACTGTTTTAATTGTATGGGGAAAATACAATATTGTCCGTTTCAATGACAAAAGACCGTGAACCATAAGAAGTAAGAACTGACAAACACAATCTTACTAAAATTGTCAATCCGACAAAATCCGTGAAAAAAAACCCCCACCAGTGCGTTTACTTGCCTGTACTAATCAGGAATGAGACAAAGTTTTTCCCCAATACACATACAACGTAATCAACGGCATAGACACCTCTTGCTTGAACCAGGATCCCATAATTATATGTACTGATAGCATGCTACATGGTAGAACAATATAGTACGATAGCTTGTGTCACATTATACATTCAACAGACATAACAAACTGATAAAATCGTCGCCTGAACATACATAAGAGGCATCCCGGTCTTTTGTATATCCGTTGTGTTGTTGTATTTACCTAATATTATTATTGCGTGAAACCTTTCTTTAACTCACTTCATCGAAACAAACGCAATTGTGTTTTTCTTTTCGCGGGTTGTAACATAGAACAGGTTAACCCCGCGGCTTATATTCTGGGCTGTCAGTAGAATGTAATCAGTGTAACCAATCAAGATTTGATCAAGCTACTTTATTTGGAGTCCAATACTACTTTTCAACATAATGGCTTCTGGAAACAGTGTCAAGAACACCAATATATACTTCAATACACAATACCCATTGAAATAGTTTTTTCCACAAATGAACACTACTAAACCACATCCTTATATTTGAGTATTTTCTGCTGCACAAATGACCAAAAAAATATGATCTTGCAAAAAATAAAATATGTATACATCTTATCCACCTGCCAGCAGGTTTCGATAAGAATTAACTCAAACATTGCATTATAGGTTTCAGAAATATTGATATCAGAAGGTTAGAATACACAGGTATTAAGTCGTATACGTTGCATTATCTATCACTAATTTAAGGCACGCTGGTTGCGCTTAAGTGTTATAAACTCCGGTAAAAGTCTATATATCTTGTTAATCTAGACAAAACACGCCACTCAATACAGAAAAATATGTCCCTCTCGTCAGCTCTATACATGAAGAATGTAAATGTTCAAAACGCGTCAGTCAACTGTTAACAACAACACTGCATTTACATAAATAACCGCATTGATTTAGTAAATGTGGTCAACATAATTGAGAGTAATAATTTACAACCTATGTAACAACATGACTCTAACTTTAACACAGCCTTCATAAGTCATATATATTTTACTGGGTTTGCAATATGAAGATTTGTGTTACAACCCCTTCAACGGGGGTAATCGTCTGGGTAAAACCGTTTCCTCACTGCCATTCCCTTCCCCCGGGTGTTTATAGTGTTTACATCCGGGCATGTGTTCTGTTTCTCGCTGGGGTAAGTGTATCCGGAGTTGCAGTCCCGCGTCGAATATTGACTGGTTACCGTTACAACTACACGGTGGTGTTCGAGCAGTTGCTTGATGTTCTGATAAATCGTTCTTCAGTCTGTCGTTGCTGGCGCTGCCCTCAGTATTATGTGGATCCGCCATATCTCGAGATGTTGAGGTGTCATAAATACCACTGCCACTGATATGCCAGGGTCCAAGGTGTCCAGGTTGTCTTGTGGTGGATATTTTCTTATGTAAACCACCACGCCGCTTTGTGTCTGTTGCCTCACCCGTTTCTTCTTGCAAGTCATCAGGCGTAACATGAACTATCTTTGGTATCACCTTGGGTTGTGGCATGTGTAGTAACATTCCTCCCCCAGAATTCATGATGTCACTGTTCTTGGTTGCTTTGTCATAGTAGTTGTTCATGACTCCTGTGTATGGTCTAGAGACAAATAATAATGTGATGTAATTAAACCCAGCCAATTGTGATGCCCCATACATACATGTGAACTCCAGATATAAATTGTGTTTTTGATGAGTGGCTCTCTAATGATATAAGTGTATACTTATTCATGTTTGATATATGTGGGTTATTACCGTTATCACATATGTACCAGAGAATACTTGCACGTGTACAGGTGCGAGCATATGCTAGTTCTTTTTTTCACTGCAGTGCAATACTGAACACATTAATGCGTACATGTATGCAAATACTATTCAAAAATACACAATCCTTCGCTAAACACGAAATCACGTTATCGTGTATCTTATGCTGTTTATGAAAATTTGTCGTGTATGTTAACATATGTAATGATAATAACAGAACCCCATGTCACTTGTTTCCTGCTGCACTTTCACCAGCTACACTCTTGACAGTACAGACGCAGAGAATACTGCCAGTACTCATGCACATACCCCGAGTACACAGCCTTTTCACTCAAGTGTCATGGGTCCTGTTATATAATCAAACCTTCCAGAGTAGGTCTTTTTGTTACTAGCGAGGCACTCTATATATATATATATGTCCACAGGGGAAAGCAGGCATGTAATTAATTGATCGAATAACCGATTTATTGATTGATTAGTTATTTGATGTATTGATCAATTAACTGGTTGATATTTTGTGATATAAAACTAATTCTTCCTTTTCCTGGCAAGTTTTCTCTTTCAGCAGTATATAATTATCTCCTTAATGACATCTTGTCCATTCTTCTCTTATTGAAATTAAACCATCCCCAATCTTATAATTACCAAGGCATCGGTTACATAAGCAATTAGCTTTATCTCTTTCCCTTCTTGGAGATTATCACACCGAACACACATTCGTGTGCAAACATGTTCTCTTTAATACTAGTACATGAATGAGTTTGCACATGAATGCAATTCTACTATATCTTGTATACTGTTGTATCTTCCGCTTATATCTTACTTACTGTAATGTTAACGTTGGGGGCGTATTAAATCTATTAAATCCTTTTGACATCAACATGGTAATAGCGTCCCGAGTAAAGGTTCTTTACGTACCTGTTGGTGCCATCCTCGTCAAAGTTGCCTACAAAACTAGCCAGTACATCCACTCTTGTCTCAAGAGAATCGACAACCGACTCTAAAGACTGTGTATCTTCCTCTTGTTCTATATCTGCAACTGCTTTAACCTGTGGGGTCATTCGACGTCGTCTTCTGCATACAGGTGTTGTAGATATCTTTGCTTTCTCCATTGCTCTCTGCCAGTCTGGTTTTTCAATGTCAAGTGTCATGGTACCCGGTACTTTCAGGGTGTCTTTAGTTGGAGTTTCTGCATCGAGGAGTAGTGCTTCTTGTCGTAGGGCTTTCTCGGCAGTTTCATCATCGTCATCTTCAACATCAACGTCTAGAATATCAAAATGTCAACTATCAGACCTAACACTTTCAAACTAACTGTCTTACAATAGTAGTGGTGATGATACTGATGATTGTGGGGCAGTGGTTGTGGTGGTGATGGTGATATTGAGGGGATAAATATTTGCTTCACTCATTGCAGCTGCAGTAAGGTAACATACAAAACGAAATTGTAGTTTACTTTTTGAGTACCAGATCATTCGTAAATCAGCACAATCTCTGTTGCCAGCCTATATGTGTATCTTTGAAGACATGGTGCCTGTCTGATTCTGTCCATTAATTTTTTATTGATAATTATTGTACAACAGAATTCGATCAACATTCCTAGTTTACCTATCTAACTTTGTGCTACAATTATTCAATTGTGACAAGTTTCACTCCCTTGTGTTTAAGTCTGAACACATTGGCAATACGATTAAGACTGCCTCGTCTACTGCACATATTACGGTACACACATCCACACTGTTAATTACAAACCTCACCGAATACTGTTAACGTAGTGCACACTCTGGAGTTCTTTGTTATGTGAAAAGCCATGTGTGAGTGGGTAATGATAGAAGATTTCATCTGGTTATTAACATTTGTTTATGGTACTAAGTAATGGGGGGGGGGGGGTATTTAAACGCATGGCCACACATCACTATAGGCAGCTTTAGCATAGCTTGTGACAAACAAACTCGACAGCTTGGTCGAATATTGTAGATGTGTGTTTCTTGATTTTTGACTTTGCAACCTGGCTTCAGTGAATAATGGCTTCCTTAATTACAGAGTTGTGCCATTTGAAGCATTCTCCTTACCTGGCGGATCATCATTCGCTGCTTCACATTCCTCAGTACTATCAAGACCAATGATTTCTTTCACGTTTCCCCAAATAAAATCGACAATTTCATAATCATCACAGAACTTAGACTTGTCCTCCTGTACGGTGGAATATGCCATCATCACAGCGGTGACGAAGAGATTGAGCAGAATCATCATACCAGTCATGATGAAGGCGAAGAAGAAAATCGGACCCATGATCGGATTGGCATACACCAACTCCTCATAGTCGAAGGCACCCAGTAGTGTGGACAGGAGTGTTTCCACAGTCGATAGGAATGTGCTGTATGTCAGAAGGAGGCTGCTGAAGATGACATAAGCCATTTGACCGAAAGCCATGAAGACAACGGTGAAGACTATACAGAAGTTAACAAGGTCTCTCCGTGCTGCGCTGAGGGTAGCAATCATGACTGCGATGTGGTGATTTAGCCGCATTAGTTTCATAAACTTAAGTATGGAGAGAAAGACCAGTAGAGCCAGAATATAATTGTATATCTCTTCGTACAGTGCAGCTCCTTGCAAGTTTAGGAATGCCCTTTTTCCTGAAACAAAAGATGCAATAAATGAATCGTATGATTTAAACTTAGCATTAACCATGACGTAATTATAGCTAATACTATTTCCAAAAAAATATGCTATATGGTTCTGATTGTTTTAATTATAAAAGGTGTCCTATATTAACAACGGTTTGTTAATTACTATGATAATTTTACGAGGGACAAATACATTTTTATGAGCGAGGCAAAATCAGAAGTAATAGGATAAGACATCCTTATCAAATCTGACTGGGCATCCCCACTGAGTGACACTGCATTATAATGCAGTTCAATGTAGCTAACATGTACATAAGACGAAATGCATAGAGGTACATCTAAACAACAATTCTTTAATTACCGTAAATATATAGCAATGCAATCACTGAATGTTTTTACAGTTGAAATACTTCGTACGTTGTCGGTTGCGTGTGTGCACAAATAACGCCATGTTGTTTGTTGATATTCAATGTGTACATGTATGCCCATGGCAAGTAAGACTTAACCTGATTGGTTGTATGGCTCACTGAGCAGAAATTCGTTTGCACGGGCGCCACTTCAGATGTAAAGGAAGTGATCAGGCGAAAAACGTAAACATTTACTACGAAGGTCAATTCGGGCAAAATAACGAAGGTAAAATAGCAATGAACGATTAGCCAACATCTACATCGGATTTTAATCAGATTGACCGTATACACACCTCCCGTTTCTTCTTGGTGTAGACTATCTACAGCAATGTCTCTAGTTGGAATCTTGTAGATAAACATCCCAATGCCGATCAATGATAAAATGATAATCGCAAGCTGAAAATACATACATGAATATAGTTTTATCATTTAAATATATTCAGTTCAAGCACTTTGCAGTTAATAAGAATTAAATAGGAATTTGTGTGTTCTTGTTATTAATATGGTATATTATGTTGTTGTATTGTGTTGTAGCTGTCTTCTGCATGTACCGTCGCCATTGGTATATCTTATAGTGTGTTGTAACGTGATTGCCATAGTTGTAAATTAACCATGATGAGACATAGAAGTAAGACTCAAAGGCTTATATATATACTACCTTGTATTGTTCATGTACTACACCAGTCTAGTTTTAGTGTGTACTTTGGTAAAGTATTTGGTAATGTATCAGCAACTTTATCTACTCTGTATATATTCGAGGTCCCATAGGTTGTTCCAATTATACACAATCAAAATATATCTCGAGATGTACCAGTAAGTACACACAGTGAAATTATTGAAAATGCATTATATACGTACAAAGCATTTGAGGAATATGGTCAAGCATCAGCAATATTACTCTCAGTACATGTATGCCTAGCTTTCCCAAATTACACCTGTGTAACTTTGGCGTTTCACTAATGAGACTCTGTGTGTTTGCATAAAGACAGACTTGAGTCAACTCCAGACTAACAATAAAAGATCTAGAGACAACGTGCGCACAGCAGGGTCCTTTGTATATCACACTAAAAAAATGATCAGCATTTCTATTATTTTTTTAAGTGCAGTAGAAATAAGGTAGTGCGGAAGCGATTACACACGACTTTAATAGTTTCAACTGTTCATTTTCCTACTCGTAATCACCAATGTCCATGTCTACCTCAACATCACAACTGTTAGTGAGTCCTCTGTAGTTGTTCATTTTGCAGTTAAGGATATCTGTGCATGGTGGTGTTTTTTTTTTTTTTTTTTTTTTTTTGTAAAGCGCGTCTCCTACGTTAAACACCAAGCTGACTTAAATTTCCCTGCAATATGTTTAGTTGGTCCCTTGCGTCAAATATTCAGTTTTACGCTTAACATTGTGATTGTTTTTTTTTAGAAAAGCCAACCATTACGAATCAATGTTTCCTATTCTTTACTCATCTAGTAAAATGCCTTTCACAGCTAACAATGTAGGGTGCATTTCCAGAGTGACAATATTTAGCAACATAACGAAAAAACGAAACAAAATATTTAGTGTAATAAATGCATACTTCAAGATAATTCCAATAGTCTTTGAAATATAATCTTTTCTCTTTCTTCATCTGTCGAACTTCTTCCACAATGAAGAAGATGATAAACCCAGCAAAGATGATGTCACAGGCCATCAAGAATTCTGGGAAGGTGCCAGTAAACGGGTACAGTCTGATAACTTGGATGGTTCGCATTGCAACACCGCCCCCAACGGATGGAAACTCTGCTATCAACGTCACCATGCTGTGGTAAATGTTTATACATAAAATAAAATGTTCATGTATACTGGAGAGAATTTATCTCAGTAACAGACAATTGAAAAATAAACATTCATTTTACAACATAAAATCACTTTTCTTGTATAGCTTAACACGAGTTTTTGTTCTTTGAATTATATTGCAAATCCATATGTTGCAATGTGCGGGAAAAACAAGTTGAGAAATAAACTCATCCTATATAATAGACTGTATCATCCCCCCCCCCTAACCAGTCGTCTTTTTTACTGGTGGTTGTGACTGATAGACGTGATTGATACATAAATGGCCACTTTCAATGAAGGAAAGTTCATCCCAATAGTTAACCAAGCATATCAAAGCAGACATTCCTTTCAGCCTAATAGTCAAGAATCTCGATGTCTTTACTAGAACATAGTACAACATTCCATTTGTAAACTCTGTCTGTTTTATATTTGCTAGTTTGGAATTGTTTTGATTGTTTGCTTTTTCGTCGGTTTGTGTGTTTGAGTTTGATTGCAGTTTGTTCGTTTGTTCGTTTATTTGTTTGTTTGTTTGTTTGTTTGTTTGTTTGTTTGTTTGTTTGTGTATGTATGTGTGTGGATGTGGATGTATGTATGTATGTATGTATGTATGTATGTATGTATGTATGTATGTATGTATGTATGTGTGTGAGTGTTTGTTCTATACAACCGAAAACAACTTTTTAATGTTGTATCAATACAAGTTGTTCATGAATTAAATAATTCCAAATGAATGAATTTCATCTTTTTGGGATAATCTCACTGGGTCCCCGAACGATTATAAAAGAAGTTTAAGATTTGGTATAAACGTCATGTCCTTAGACACTGTATATCTACCTGAATAAATCAGTCTGTGCGTTGTAAAGAGTAAACTCTAATATAACAGCTCTCGTCAGTGGATCTAGCCAATTGGTCTTTTCCAGGTAGTCAACCATGTCGTATGCCTTCTCAATAGTCGAACCGAACTCTGCAGTGTAGCCGCCACCACCGTACCACGTAATACGACCGTAGAGGGAGCCACCATCTAATTCTTCAGCCGATGCATACAGCCATGGTAGTGCGTATGGGTTGTTAGGGGCCGTAAATGAGTCGTTGAGAGGAGCCCATGAATCACCATACAACTGTCTGTCTTCGGTGTCTGATATGTCATAATCTACCTCACACTGTTTGACGAAGTCGGCCATGATAGGCGGAGCGTCGCATAGTTCTAAAGTATTGTAAAAGAAAATCGTGAGGTAGTATTAAAGCCAAAGGAGTGACAGTACGTGCATTTGGCAGAGTACCTGTATATTACACAGCCATACTAAACCAACTATTTGACATATACTCAGAAATGGTATGCAAACAAAATACAAATGATTATACAATACAGTTTATTATTATCATGAATAACTATAATGGCTTTTATTGACACTTTCTTTAATGTTATCATCATGTGGGGTTGAGTGATTATTGTTGATTCTCTGTAAGGCACTTTGCAATTCATTACAACATAACGATAAGTACAACGAAAACCATAAACCCTGAAAAACAAAGCGTCGCCTGGCTAGACAAAAACCTCATTAACATTGCTACATTTTATTGTCTGGCTAGACACCAATCTTACCAACAGCGTTTTGTCAATCGTCTGGCGAGACAAACATCGTTACTAATATTGTTACACTTCCTTTGTCTGATGAGCTACCATTATCTTAGATGACCATTGCCACATTTACGTGTCCCTGGTAAATATATGTTTGGCGGCCTCGTTCTTTGAAGTTTTTCAGACACTCGGTGGACTAAAATGTAACAATTGTAATTCAGTTCTTGTCGTGCAAGACGATAACATTAATATTACTTATAATTTAGCCAGACGAGAAGATTTACAACATCAAAGATATATTTTGTCTAGAATTTAAAAAAAAAAAAAACCTGTACAATGTAAATGAGATTTTTGTCCAGCCAGGCGACGTTTTGTTTCATGGTTCATGATTTTCGTTGGAATTTTCAATTCATCCGGCCAATTTGTTTAATCAATGATTTAAACACCCAATTGCAGTGAACTTGTTTTTCCTGTAAACGAGGGATATTGAAGCTACGTGTAATAACCTACCTGGCCGTACCCTCAACTGTCTGAGTCTAGCTGGCCCGACTCTGTACGTGACGTAGTTCGATATATATCGCCGTTGTCGCCAATGGAGTCGATCACCGTTGTACCATTCATCGGCATACAGAGATGGGACGACCACGGCTCGTATGTACTGGAGGTAGGAATTGAACCCATTGTCGATCTGCACGTTCAAAATTAAAAAAAACAAAAAACATTTCATTACAAATATGTAATTATAATGCCATTTTTTTATCTCTTTGTAATGAGTAAAGTATATTGAATTAGATTTTGCAATTTTGTTTATTACAAATATCGTAATCTTTCAATACATATTGAGTTATATTTTATATATTATGTGACTATTCTCAAGGGTATTGTCCAAACACAAAAAGTTGGGCGTCCTGTCATGGCACGTATCAGCGTTGACCTTATCAATGCACGTGTCATAAACTTCGACCGTATCAAGCCATTGTCACCTGGCCGTGATCGAGGCATTCGTGTTGACCTTATCAAAGCATTCGCCACTTAGCATCGAACATACCACGACAATTTGTCACTTAGCATCGACCTTATCAATGTCATTTGTCTCTTAGCGTCGAACATACATGACTATTTGTCACTTAGTATCGACCTTATCAAAGGATAAATTACAATGACATCCACAATAAGAATACCTGGACCGGAGATGACATCTAGAAGGAAAAAGGATAGATCCTGTTGCTATTTGTCAAATAACCAATTAGTGTTCTAGCTAGCTGGTCGCTACGAGTCACGAGACAAGAACTGATTAGGACCACTTAGGTCACTCATATTTTCATTGGCTGAACACAAAAATATGATCTTAGGGAATAATAAAAGTAAGAGCCATCTCACTTATGGGTCAATATTTATAAGAAATATGGAGTTGTGCATTTTATAGAATTCTACAAAACATTTGTGCAAATATCCTTGTTAATGTTTTATGTCTATCAAGTGTTATATCTGAATAATTATTTTATCAGGAAACTTATTGCAGAATCACACTGTTAGTCTCATAATGCAATAATATTAATCAAATGTAGCCTAGCTATCTGTTGTTAGACTCAAAAGACTGGTACCACTACGCTATTTGTTATACTAACTGAATTTTTTATTTTGAATTCTGCTGACCTTTTCTCGTCTACGTTCATAGCTGTGTTGCATTGGTCAAGAAGCCAAACCCCACAACACACATATAACGTGTACAAGGCATTTAACTTAAACTTGACTAAAATGCAAAGTACATAACATAATGATCGGATTGAGATTGAAGGATCACATTTCTATGACGACATATAATTGTGGATGCATAGTGTGACCTGATTGCATGATTTAAATGTTTTCTTAATTTATACCAGAGTGCCTTTCGAGACCAGTTCGAAATAGGAGTCAGAGTAGACGAGATGATGTATTTGAGTGAAAATTAAATAAAACGTCAGTTAGAATAGCAGAATAGTGTAGTAGCTATAGTCCTTGAAGTCTACAAATAGGTTACAGTGAATGTTAACTGTTTTGAAATGCGCTCTTTCTCCGTGCTTAGCCTGGATATAAACGTAATGCTTGTTAGTAATGTGGTATTCTTGTAATCCTAAACAAACTTACTTCCTCGATAGAAAAGTCGTCATCTGCCTAATGAAATAAAATATTCAAAGCAAAGATAATAGAACACGATAAATTTAAATATAACTCTAAAATGAAATAATAATAACATAGAAAACTAAGATAATAAAATATCAACATAACGTACTGAGATAAATAAAGTGAAATTTAAATTTGGTAGTAGAGGAAACCAAAATTGGAATAACACTTCGAGCTAAAAAAATAGAATACTACAATTTATAACAATATAATATCGTGGTATATAAAAATAGAATTTGAAGATTTACTTAAAACGAAAGCATTGTGGTGCATAATAGGTTTAACCGAGGCAATTACCAATACAATGATTTAATGCAATTAAAAATGTCTTATTTTTCTATTCTGAACAAAATAATTGTAAACCATATGCGTACTTTGTAGATTATCGGATATTGAGCCAACATACCTAAAGACTAATCAACCTACAGAACATACCAACTTATGGCATTACGTGCCTCAGTCTATTTTCTCCTCGCTTTTCCCACATAAACGTGGCGTTTCAGTTCCTCTGGCTTTTAGAAAATTATTAAACCAACTTGCCCATATAAGGAATAACAACTCGATTTATCCATACATGCAGAGTAGCCTCGTCTTTGCTTATAGAACACCTACTGATCTTTTTTTCCCCTTAGAAAATGTGATCAATCATAATTTTTACGTTTTGGTTATTTCTTTCAAAACTTACTTTTTTTACTGCAACTCAATAATTATTATCGAGGGGATTGAATTGTTGCATTTTTTTTTGAATCAGTGGAATATAAAAAAAATAGAGAAATAAAAACCAAATATAGATAAGAAGGTGTAAGTCCTAATGGAGTGATTTTGAGGGTTGTAATTTCGTTCATATACGGTGTCATAACTGGTTTTCATCCATATAAAGAATACCACCACGTCAGTACCAATACACAACGTATCAAGTTGCCTTTGCGGTTATAGGAAGTGTTAATCTTATCAAAATGTACGTATGAAAGTTTCAATTCAATTTGCTGTTAACACTGTCGCTATCTCTCTATTATCATTATAGCGACTGTTAACTTATATTAACCATATGAGCGTAAACTCTTCGGAAGAGTGTCAACTTACATTGCCAATATAAAGGATATAAACTATAATTTGTCCATTCAAGGAGAATGAACTCGCTTTGCACATAGAAGAGTAACAACTCGCCATGTCCATATAAGGAATATAAAATCGCTTTGTCCACATAAAGAGTGGAAACTCAACCTGCCAGTATGAGGAGTGTACATTTACATTGCCCATAAATGGAGTATAAAATCACTCTGTCCTTGTGAGTGTCAACTTACCTTGCCCATATAGGGAGTATCGAAGAACATGTTGTCTAGATGCATGTGTTCGTATCGGGCCATCAAGTCACGTGACCCATAAGTAATCAGTAACAGGATTGCAAGATAGAAACTATAGACGAAGATCTCCTTCAGCACGCCTTTCATCTTAACCTCTTTAAATCTCTTCCTCCGAGCTCTCTCAAGCTCCTCCGGTGAGAGAGGGGTTTCCATTTCAGCAGTGTCTTCAGCAGTAACTATGCCTATATAATCAACACATTTACATCATAATGTATAACCTTCATAATATAGTGTGTCAGTCAAAACACTACTACAGACAGGCGGGTTGACGAACGGACGGACAGACAGACACAGCCAGACAGACTGGCATAAATAAATAAATAATACATAAATAAATAAATAAATAAATAAATAAATAAATAAATAAATAAATAAATAAATGAATAAATAAATAAATAATAATTCAACCACTATTTTTTTGTCTCGCTGTATTTGTTCGGAAATGTATCTTTCATTCCAAATTAACAATTAAAAGTGCTTTGTTATGTGAAGCATCGGTGGTTCGATGGTAGAATTCTCGCCTGCCACGCGGGAGGCCCGGGTTCGATTCCCGGCCGATGCAAACATCAGATCTTTTCTATTATTTGTTGTTAATTGTGATGTGCATGTGTGATACTTCTGAGTAAAGTAAAATAAAGGTGCCTTACCTTCATATGCACTCATATCTGTAGTCAGCCATTCTTCATCAGGTTTCAATTTATTGTCTTCAACATCGCCCTCAATTTGCTCTGGTTTCTTCCAAATAAGAGCAACGAAGAGTGCCAAGAGTATCACCTATGATTCACATTATAAAGTTTTATTTAACGAAATATGTAATGTCTTGCTTTGTTATGAAACCAATCGATTTTCACTCACTCACTCACTCACTCACTCACTCACTCACTCACTCACTCACTCACTCACTCACCCACCCACCCACCCACCCACCCACTCACAACATTACGTCAGCGCATAGTTTGTAAGTTATTTGTTAATACCAGATTACCAGTCTATTGCAAATGAGTGTTAATTGTGTGATTAATCGTTAAGTAGAATAATGCGAGTACGTTTTGAATATGCAGCAAAACCACGCCCTAAAGGTACTAAGCCAATAAATTCATATTATGTCACTTTAAAGTTATTACATTTTATCCTTTAATGGTGCTTAAAGCGTCTCGCATAAAGAAAATGTAGAAATGTTGGTAGGATTTTATTTCTCGCTAGATGATAAAATGTAGCAATGGCAGTGATGCAAATGTTTGTCATCCCAGGCGATAAAATGTAGCATTATCAGTAAGAATGCTGTCTCGCCAGACGATAAAATGTAGCAATGTCAATAATAGTTCTGTCTTGCCACCCAAAGAAATGTGGCAATATTAGTAACGTAAGATGTCTGGCGCGCCAGACGATGAAATGTAGCAATGACAGTGTAACATTTTGGTCGAATCGGGTGACATTTTGTTTCAAGTTGATTGGCCTTCACTGCGCTATGAACGTACCTTTGCTGGTTGGACGAGGAGAAGTGACTCGAAGAATGACAGAAAGAAAGAGATGAGCCATTTGACAGATTTCTCATGACCCCACTCCATGCTATACAGTATGGTAAAGAAGGCAGATGCGAAGCTAGACAGGAACATCAGAAGCCATGCTACATAGACAAATCCATGTGGTAACATAAAAGGTGCTTTCTCTTTCCCCTTCTTGTCCTTCTTCTTACTGTTGTCAGCAACGCTGTCGGTAGCACTTGTTGGTCGAGATCTCGGCATTAACGGATCTCTCATCTTTCGTGGAGACCAGACCCAGCTTCCATCTAACGAGGAGCCTGGACGTGGTGTCAATCTCTCCGGGTCGAAATCAGCTGTTGAACCATAGTCGCTGTCGTCATCTCCTATAC
Organism: Glandiceps talaboti; assembly: GCF_964340395.1. Taxonomy (NCBI): domain Eukaryota; kingdom Metazoa; phylum Hemichordata; class Enteropneusta; family Spengelidae; genus Glandiceps; species Glandiceps talaboti. The sequence continues at coordinate 9,648,572 of NC_135557.1, read as the reverse complement.
CGAAAGAGGCCTTTCCGTGACTCTTCACCTGATGAGCATCATCATCTATGGTTATATGGAAGGCCGAAAGAGGGCGCTTTGTTTGGTTGTCTTTGAACAGTTTCCACGACTCATCTTTGTCATGTGATGCGACGAGACGTTCTGAGCTTGCGCTGTTAGTGATGTATTTCTTTGCCGCGTCATCGTTGTCATGACCATCCGTGACCTGCGTACTTCTGTTATGCTTTATAATTGACTGGGTTCTCTTCGGGGAAACTTCAACACTTTGCTTGGCTTTGCACTTCCTGAACAACTGTACTAACACGATACTGGGAGGAAACACTACCAAGCTGCTAACGACGGATACGTAGAGTTCTTTTAGAGAAAACTCCAAAGGCCCTGTATATAAACAAAAAAAAAACACATCTTACAGGATGACGTTTGACATACATTATCACAATTAAAGTTTTCAATATCACAGCGCAAAAGTGTTAGATTTTGTATCTGAAATTAATTAAAGTAACCGTTAAGGGGATAAAGACAACTGCAATTATATCATGCACTAGCCACGTTGAAAACAAAAGATGGAATTGTAACCCGATCGTTCTACGTACGTCACGATAACGCACTTCTATGTTCATGACAACGCACATCTACGTCATTGTTATGTTTGAAATATGAGTAAAACATTCAAATATTTTATTATTTTCCCTGATTTTTTTCTTTTGATAGTACCTGCGCTTGTATAACTATAGCATTCTCTGATAGTTTGTTCTTCATTTAGCCGGAATTCGAAGATACTCGTGACCTAGGGGTTTGTCACTATGAATCGCTAGACTCGTAGTGCCAAAGCCCTCTAGGTCACTCGTATTTTCCATAGACTGAAGTGAGAAAGATAACGGGTGATAATATCTAATTCAAAGTAACACATAGTGGGTGAAAATGATATATTCTTCAAAAATATACCAGTTTTAGGTCCATAATAATGACGTGAAACAACAAACTAACGGTAAGAGTTATATCTCCTCCAATGAGTTTAAAGGGAAATGCAATTCCAGAAAATAGTCATTTTAATATTGAACTATGGATTCTGAAGTCGTTTTCATAATTTTAAATCACCTACAATTACTTGTCATTTCAGAAAGAGTGAGTTGATCTTGTGCATTTATAGGATACCTTTGATACGGGGTATTGCATCATGGGAGTCAGAAGAAATAATATATTCATGGTTGCAAAATGAATATTCATGAGTGCCGAGGGCCTATTCCTTTAACATCTCTCATGAATATGCATTGTGCATCAACTGTTTTTGTTTTAGTTTATGAAAATGACTACATTTCCTGCAGTGGCGTTCCCTTTAAGGAACCACCTTAGCTGATAAGTGATATATATTCCTTTCATCGTGGAACGTCCAATACTGCGCTACACTGAACTGAAAGTAATTCCTTTCCCGCTCATATTTATACAAATATCTACAATATCATTGAGTGGCTCAAAATGCAAGAATGACATTGGAAACATAGACTTGACTATCCAAATTATACCGAAACTCACCAAGGCTAAAAAGCTTGTCACTAACGCCAGCTTTCTCGTTATCTGTACGGAAGAACATACAGTTGGCGATCATCGTCAGGTACAGGAGAGATAGGCAACACGACAGTCGCTGTACACGGCTGAAGTTACTCCTGTTCGGCCGTGAAAGAACGGAGAACCAAATATGGCCGTCCGTGAACTCTTTTCTCGTGGTGAACGAGAAGAGATTGCTGAATCTCGTCATGTCTTCATCAGATGCAGAACGTAGGAATCTCTCAACCTTGCCATCTCCCTTCTCAACAGCTAACCACTTGTCACATAGGAAGAAATATCTGAAAAATCACGTAGGGTATAGTAAAAGTGTGTGCTTGACGTCTGTGATAGAGATGGGATTTGTATGGGAAGTTTGATTAATAGAAGGAGAAGAATTGAAAAAAACACACTAAATAATTATAAATGAATGAAATAACAGTCAATTTATACCCGTACGTATCTGATTGTATCAGTTTCGACCATTCTCTGCATAGTCTGTGTTGTGCGTATGTTCCTGTTGGATGTGTGTTTGTTCGTTTTTGTTTGTTTGTGATAGTAGGGAGGGGACGATGTGGGTGTGTAAAATCCCAACTCATACTTTTTCTCATTGCAGTGCACTATAAAGTAAGTTGTGGTGATGGTGTCATGACAAAAGGCGACTTGACTGTTTGGTGGTAGCTAGGTACATCTACAAACTCTATATCAAAGAAGGCATTTTGTAATGATATCGATGACGAGGGATGACTGACTGACGATGTTTGTTCAAACTCGGTATATTTTCTATATCTGTCATCGTTTTTTCATCAATAAATTCCTGATTTGACATCCCTACTTACTTGTTATCTGTCTGTACGTCAATGACTTCGACTCTAGTCAGAAACCACGATGCTGCCGCTCCTTTACCGGAATTATCATGCCAAATGCGCAATGACAAGAGTCGACCAAGGGGACCATGCGTGGCTACTATAAACTTGGTGATACTGCCTTTTTCGTACAGCTTTATAAAGAAAACAAACCGGAAATTGTCAGTGTTGAAATTAAATGTATATGTATTCTATAGAGAGAAAAAAACATGACGATGATCTGATGAATAAAAAAATAAAATAAATATTTATGACACAGTAGTGTAATCAACGTGCATATTTCTGTGTTTGTCATTATGGTGCGGTCAAATATTGTACCTTTGATAATCACTCGTGTGGATAATTTGTTTCGTTAAATTTCGGAATTGATCAATTATTCTATCGCCATGCCGGCATTAAATGCATTGGAAACAGTACATGAATGAATGAATGAATGAATGAATGAATGAATGAATGAATGAATGAATGAATGAATGAATGAATGAATGAATGAATGAATGAATGAATTAACGAACGAACGAATATATATGTGTATATGCATGAAAGACTAATGAAGGGATGGATGGATGGGCGGACGATTGGATGGTAGATGGATGATGAATGGAAGGATGGATGTGAAGTGGATAAAAGAAGGAAGGCAGGAATGAAGGAATGGGTAAATGAAAGAAGAATGGATGGGTGAATGAATGATACATGTTCAAATGT
>NC_135557.1:9632959-9640459 GCF_964340395.1 Glandiceps talaboti | reverse complement strand
ACGTTTACTTAGCAGCGATGACGACGATGGTAGTTTAAAGGAACCGCCGTCACTTCCGATTTGTTTCCCGCCTAAATCAGATGGTTTATCCCTTTGTAGAGACATTTTCAGAGAACTGGTGTCAACCGTGATAGGTTTGCTTCCACTAGGTTTCCCTCTCAGCAAAGCATCAGCCGCCATGTCAGTGGCCTCCACAATACTTCCTGCTACATATTTACTCTGTAATCGGATAGGATATTTGTTTATATTAGCTTTAAAATTATCAAATGCAGCAAAAGAATAACAATCGAAAACGAACTCATAAAACGTCTCAATGTACCAATCATATGTGTGTGTGTGTGTGTGTGCGTGTGTGTGTGTGTGTGTGTGTGTGTGTGTGTGTGTGTGTGTGTGTACACGTGTATGTATGTGTAAATGACAAATTGTATCATTACCTTCTCCCTTTCTGCCTCCAACTCTTCGGGAGAGGGTTCAGAGGATTCGTAGTCAAAACTTGCTGATAATGGATCGACTTTTAGTGCTTCAATTTTAGTAGAAGACCCGGATGATGCCGTTAAGACATTGCCAGCTCCGGATGTTATATCTGTATACAAACGATAATAAAGAAAATAATTTGTAAAACATACTGTATTTGTCACTTCTATGTACAACTATGACTATAATAATAGGAACCATTTTGCATTCCTGTGAAAGTTTCCCCTTCAAACATCCGAAATAAGTTATAATATTACTAAATATGTTTTTATATTACGTACAGCCTATTCGTAGTGCTCACTGGATGTGTTTGATACACCCATACAGAAATCAATAAGAAACTTTAAGATAGCAAACCAACACATTTCCTTCAAAAGTCATTCTAAATCAATTTTACTGCAACGTGAAACAAGCAGATTGGAGCAACCGTTTTAGTGTTTGCGTTTGGTGTCTGCATGGTGACACTTCACTTCATATACATTAAATATCGCACGAAACTTTATTCATTCAATCTACAGTGAATTTCACAATACCGTGCAGCTTTTCTGTTGTGATATAACCACGCTGAAACCAACACAAAACTGCAACTGCATATGCCACACTTAAATAGCAATAATGTATTTGTTTGGCTACATTTATCTAAATGAAAAAAATGTGTATTGCAACTCCATGTAGACATTCAGCGCTAATTTTTTTTTTCTTGGTATCAAACACCCAATGAAGGGTGTGCAGCGTGTTTCTTATTGGTTTCTGCGTGGCTGTATCAAACAGAAAAGCTGCACCGTACTGTGTAAAATTCACCGTATCTATCTTAAAGTGTAGCATGCGCAGGTTCATATGACGATGTAACTTGGTATTTTGCATGTTTATCTATTTTATTTATTTATCGGAAAACCAAAGAGATATAGGCGCCTTTATAGACTCCCTTGGTTCATTGTGTTGGTGATAAACCACTTAGTATTGTTCATGAACATTCTTACTTGGGTTATACTTTGACAGACTCTATGCATGATGATAGTGCAATCAAGCGCCAAATGAAATGTTTTTACAGCCAAGCCAACATTTTACTCCGTACGTTTCCACACTGTACAATCGAGGTTAAGGCTACATTATTTAGAACTGTTTGCTCGAATATGTACTGCTCACAGCTGTGGTCATTGTACAATAAGAAGTGCCTCAACAACCTTAAAGTTGGTTACAACAATGCGTTTCGCATTCTGATGGGTTACTCACGTGATTGCAGTGCCAGTCGTATAAATAGTACATCACACAATCCCCACTTTTGGGGCTCTTAGACGTAAATTGATGTAAACTTTTTTGAACGTATCGGAAACAGTCAAAATAGTTTAATTGCAGCAGTGCTAAATTCCGATACAATCCTCTATTACATTTGTTGTATTTGTAAATGCATTTATTTGTTCATGTGTGTATTTGTCAGGTTGTCTTTTTAAAGTCTTACTTGTTTTAAAATGCTGTTTTTTATGTATAGTTTTTATCTATGGGATGTTTATGAGCGTGTTTGCGTTCTTTTCCTTCCCGAAATAAAGTTTAATAATACTAATAATTGTTCGTGCAGGAGTACTCGGGGAAACCTGAGGTGTACGGTATAGTGAAACTGAACGACACCCTTCTGACTTACAGCTTGGTAGATTTAATCAAACCCAACCGACACCCGTTGGATTCGAACCCAGGCTGTAAAGGTAAGATGCGTACACGTGAGCTAACCGCTGGGCAGCCGACAACCCTATGTTAAATATGGGCACCAGGTACTAGGTAAATTTCATACCTGTCACAGTCGAGACTTTATCGGTTTCACGCATCCCTTCAAACGATGAAAACGTTCCAGACACAGACTTCAAGGCTGAAGCTGCTTTGCTCTGAGAAATATCAAGAGTAAATGTAAAGTAAACGTTAACAAGAATGCACACTAAAGATACTGACGCTGAGTAAAAGTTTGAGAAAATCAAACGTATAAATATATAACAAATAATGTGAAGCAACGAATATGAACACCCGGGGCATTTTACGAGCAAAGGAAACCTATAGTGCCTCCACACACAATACATATATATATATATATATATATATATATATATATATATATATATATATATATATATATATATATATATATATATATATATACATATAATTTCATTCTTCTTTCGCCAAGTAGAGTGCTCGATCACCTTGGAGAGCTATCATACATAAAAATGAAAGAAGACGAGTCTGATATTACATAGTGGAATTACACTACGGACCGTTTCACCCGAAGGATCGTCAGGTGTAATAGTGTGGTTTAATTGGAGATAAACCACACTATTACACCTGACGATCCTTCGGGTGAAACGGTCCGTAGTGTAATTCCACTATGTAATATCAGACTCGTCTTCTTTCATTTTTATGTATATATATATATATATATATATATATATATATATATATATATATATATATATATATATATATATATATATATATATATATATATATATATATATATGAGAATATATGGTACTTACAAGCTAGGGATTTTTTTCTAAGATACTTTTTTATTCGAGACTATTACAAAACGGTTCCAATGCGGAAATACCAACATTTGGACAATATGCTCGTATGATGTAGATTACTACTGTTAAGTAATTTTCTAGGTGAACGATTTTGCTATTGAAATTATAAACAAAACAATGATCTAAGGCCAAAAAAATATAAGAATTGTGTTTCCAATAACCCGGCCGACCCTGGTTTGAGCCACCAATCCTAAACATTTTTTTTAAACAGTCTAAAATACAGAAAGATAAGAAATTGTGTTGTCTTCTCGTACACGTTTCCCCCAATGAGGTATTAACATATTTTATCAAATTGTCACAGGAGTATTCTGACAGAAGTGTTTTGGTCTGTGAAATATTTGTCAAAAGAATGAAATAACAGAAAATAAAATAAAATCCCGACCGACCTACCCAATTTTCTGAGGCCAGGTTATCGGAAAAGCACATTTTTTTTTCGCGTAACGACAGTATTGTGTTGATGAAAATATAATCCATATACACACCTGGGTTTCACCTGTGATCTCTTCTGGAGTAGCCGTAACAGAATCGAGAGCTTTGGCAGCTTGTCCAACGCCATCCATCGAAGTCACTGACGTGGACATCTTCTCTAGTCCATTGATCATTGCTGTTCTAACCTACACAAGTCAACAATGATGGTTGGGTTACATCATTTGACAAATTTTTTACAATTAAGTGACATTTTACACATGTCGGCTGATGACGAGGGCGGTATAACGTACGTCTGTTCCCTCGAGGAATTGTTGGTCACCCCCGACACAGTTTGTTTTCCTCGAGGATGAGGTCCGGGGGGAGGGGTGAACAACCTGTATTTGGGTGACGAACATGCTCGAGGGAAACTGATGTTTCTTTGAAATTTGATACTCGAAAACGACATCTTCGTGTTTTATGTGGAAAGTTGATATGCAAAGTTTTTTAAATATACCTCAAGCTTCACTTTAGCAAACATTACTTCATTTCAGTGTGTACTCGCTTGTAGCCAGCACAGATAATGTAGTCACTAAGCATGAGAACACCATGAGCTCTGAACATTAGAACTTATAGTCTCAGTTATCCGGACTCTGACTCGACCCCCCACCCCCACCCCAGCTCCATCAGAAAAAAAATAGGAAATTCCAACGACAATGATAAAATAAAACTGAATATATGAAAATTAAAATTTGACATTATTTTCGTCCAATCAGCATTGACACACTTTCCGATGGCGGCCATGTTACTTCTGTCAAAAATGACGTATGCATGCAATGCCCCAGACTTTCGCCAGGCTACGAAGCCCGCCATCAGCGGCGAGGATGCGTAACTGGCACTATATAGACCTTCAAAATATATACGTTACCTTTGACCTTGTTTCTTTAGCTTCAGTGTCCTCCTCGCCCTAACGAGAAAATAAGTAGTTAACCAGATGTAATCTAGACGCATCCTGTAAAGGCAAAACTAAATTATAGAGAATGCGAAGAGTGTATTCTTAAGATATAGCCTAATTACTTATGAATATCATTAAGTATTCAAATAGCTCATTAAAATTCAAAGCTATGTCGGAAAAATTTATATGACACGTGCGTATTAGTATGATTGATATATGTACCAAATTATATAGAATTTGAAGCTGGGTTGAGTTTCTGTATTATGTTTATATAATTTGTAACTTTAAAAGAAAAACGTTATGTGATGAGATGTACAAAGATATGTTTTGCCCAATTTAAACATTATAGTCTCTCTTGTTTGGTAGTAACATACTCAACAAGACCAATGCTGAGATAGTTGTTTTTTTCAGTATGCATCCTTATTACTGTTGTTTGTTTGTTTGTTTGTTTGTTTGTTTGCTTGTTTGTTTACTCATTTGTTTACTTATTTGTTTCTTTGTTCGTTTGTGTGGGTGAACCTGCGTGACATGATAAATCATGCACAACTCTCTAATTGTGAGACCTCATTTAAGCACATAGTACTCACCTCGTCACCCCCGGTATTCAAGACAGATGCCACGGCACAAAAAAGACTGGTCATTTCACCAACGTCAGCAGTGTCGCCAAGTTCGCTTATTATATCAAAGGCTTTTGCAACTGAATTAGGAGCTGGTTTCACCTAATATAATTAGGAAATGATAATAGAGGATGTTATATATATATATATAAAACTATTACGCTCTGCCACTGCGGTATAGAGCACTGTCTTATAGCAGATTGATACTCACCGAGTTATATATATATATATATATATATATATATATATATATATATATATATATATATATATATATATATGATGTATGGGTGTTTTCACTCAAAGTAATATTTTTTTTCAAGTAGCTCTTTATCTATCTTATCTGCAGCAGTATATATCGGTCGGTCTAGGACTGTGCGTGTGTGCGCGCGCGTGTGTGTGTGTGTATATATCTGTTTGTCTGTTTGTCTGTCTGTCTGCCTCTGTCTTCGATGTCCTTTTCTCTTTTTTGAACGTTCTGTCTGTTTGTCCATCTGTGACACAGTTTCTCTATACTTGTGTCCATCTATCTGTCCTCATTTCTATTTTTTTTGTATGCCACCCTTGTTTCTGTTTTTCTTTGACTCTGTCTCTACTTCTTTGCCCGTCTGTCTGTCTGTCTGTCTGTCTGTCTGTCTGTCTATCTGTCTGTCTGTCTGTCTGTCTGTCTGTCTGTCTACTTGCCTATGTCTGTCTGTCTATCTCTGTCTGTCTGTCTGTCTGTCTGTCTGTCTGTGTCTGTCTGTCTGTCTGTCTGTCTGTCTGTCTATAAAAAGTAAACAAAAGTACATACCTCGACAAAGAAACTTGTCTCGATATATTCTCCATACATATCTGTAACCCTAGCATAGACGGTTAGATTACCAAGCTCAAAGTATATCCCATTTGTGTTTGTATTGTTGCTACTTTGTAGTAGAGTACGTGTCTTGGTCACAGAGTTGTGGCTCATAGTATAGAAACTGTAGATTAAATTTGTTGAAGCATCTGTCGGATCAACCGGTTTAGTATCAAGAGCGCCCTCATCGTACCATCCATCACAGCTTATCACAAATTTTGTTTCGAGAGCATAACCTGGTAGGAAATAGTATTGCTCATTATATTTTTGTCATTTGAGATGTATACTTTACTGTTAACTCCTTGTAGGAGGCTTGTAAAAGTTCTTACAACATTTACTCAACTTGTCAGTGATACAGTAACACGGGATAACTACACAACTCACACAAGCTACTTCAAACGATTTTCGTTCGTTTGGGACACCCCCCCCCCTCCTAAACGAATTCACAAGTGCGACATCACACCCCTATACGGAATGTTAACTATTATTACAATATAGCAGAAATCATGTATATCACATTAGAAGTACATTTTAATCAACATATCAACATCTCACTGGTAAATAGAGGACCGGTTTATACCACATAAGGTATGAAAGTCGAAATTTGGTTGAAAAGTGTGAAAATGAAGGTTCGGCAATAACATTGACGCCAGCCCCCTAAACGTACGAACTTCGTTTATTGAGATTGTGTGACATCGTGCGATCGTCCCTTAGGCATCGTATCTCTTTATTTGATTGAATTCGATATATCCTATTGTGCTACATGGAAAAACATTAGACCATCTTTTGAGTGGTCTGAGGAAAAACATAGGAACATTTCTGAACTGGCAATTACAGTTAAGTCACATATTTAAGAATAAATTTAAATCTCTCGGACGATGGTGAAATCGTTAGCTAGTAGGACACATTCACATTATCGGACAGTCCCTTTCACGTGTTTGATAGAGCAGGGCCGTATAGGGTTTGGTGACTTAACTTATCTTACATTATGTTGACCATTACAAACACAATTTTGATTAGACGAACTACACATGTTTGGTCATTACGTTAATGTCATTTAATGAACAGCAACTCCACATGGAAAAATAAAGGTATTAACAATTCACTCCCGCGACTCGTATATATCAACTCAAAACACTAAGAGAATATCTCAGTGGTCTGAGATACAAATAGCCAAATATGTTGAGTGTTTCTCCAATAATATGATAATATGTATGTGAGCTAACTTCAAGAATGCAACGCTGGACCAAAAAAGGGCTATAAATGTGAAGCGCGTTTCTATTTGATACCTATTTGGTGTTTTGTTTTGGCGCTCACATGCAATTTATTTGATGTGAACAAACAAAATACCTCACAAAATCCCAAAGTTTAAGAAAGTGCCTTCATTTCCTCATGAACAACTAATATCATATACGTATATCCATACGTGTGTTGCTATGGAGATATCACTAACCCCGCGTCACTGTGAACTACTTTTCGTTTTCCACAGAGCACTTCGCCTAAATGAGATCATTGTATATATCAGTCCGCTTTGTGAAAAAGCCTAAGCTTTCATTGTAAATTTAACCAAAGAGCGATTATTTTCCAGTGACCAGTTTTGCCCAAAAAATTTGCCCACCGTACAGTATCGTTGTCCAAAACCAA
>NC_135557.1:9620459-9630459 GCF_964340395.1 Glandiceps talaboti | reverse complement strand
ACATGATGTCACAATGTCACAAGATGTCAAACTGCCACATGCTGTTACACCATCACACGATGTCACACTGTCACATAATGTCACAAGATATCACACTTACAAGAGGTCACACTGTCATAAGATGTCACGCTGTCACATGATGTCACATTGGCACAAGACACCACACTGTCTCATGATGTCACACTTTCACAAGATTTCGATGTCCCATGATGTCACATAATGTCACTGTCACAAGATGTCACACTGTGATAAGATATCACACTGCCACATTATGTCACACTCTCACAAGATGTCACACTGCCACATGATGTCACATGATGTCACACTGTCACAAGATGTCACACTGCCGCATGATGTGACAGTCACAATATATCACACTTAACAGAACACGACACATATTTGCTATATCTATGGGATAATTTTATAATTATGACACAACAGTCACCATGATATTCTCAGCCGTTATTCAACTAAGACCACCACGTCTAATTACTGCACAGTGTTTTACAAGGTTACTACACTTGGTCACAGTATAACCCAAACGGAATACAAAACCAAAATACAATGCTATGCTAAAGAGCAGAACATAACACAACACACCACAACATACTATAAAGCATGACATAGTTACACCTCAGATTACATCACATCCAATTTTATCACATCACATCACATCACATCACGGCACAAAAGCATAAACTATACTTTAATCTTTATGCTACAAACTAATAAAAGAAAGAACACCTCAAATCAGAAATAGAAAGAGACTTACGTCACGTTGACTGATTCTGGTATTCGTTTTGTTGTCACGGCTTGTGTCGTAGTATGGTAGCCTGTGGTGGTAGAAATGGCCGTAGTAGTAAGTAACATGGTAGTAGTGACAGGTGCGGTTGTGGTTGGGATCTCTTCAGTGGTAGTGTGGACTTCTGTAGTAAGCAGGGAAGTTGTGGTTGGCTCAGCAGTGGAAGGCTCGATTGTCGTAGGATTACTTGTGGTTGGCTCAGCTGTGGAAGGCTCAAGTGTTGTATGTATACTTGTGGTAGGTTCGGCAGTAGTTGGCATGACTGTTGTGACTACCTGTGTCGTAGTTGCAGGACCTGTTGTTGCAGAAGGTGTAGTAGGAGGTGTGTTAGTGGTTGTAAATTGCTCTGTTGTGCTACGTGCAGGACTCGTGGTTTCCTCTGTGGTATACGTGTAGGTGGTGGTGGGGGGTAAAGTAGAAGTCTTAACAGTTGTTGAAGGCATTTCCGTGGTTGTGGAAATAACAGTTGTTGAAGGCATTTCCGTGGTTGTAGAAACCTCAGTAGTGGTAGAAGGAGTAGTTGTACTTTCTTCAGTTGTAGTTGCTGGGTGTGTTGTTGGAACCACAGAGGAAGTAGAGGGTTCCTCTGTTACCACACCTGTTAAAGAAGATGTTGACACATCAGTCGGATTTGGCGTTGTCGCAAAAGTGGGAGGTGCAGTGGTAGTGCTCATACTGGATGGGGACGCATGCGTAGAGGATATAGAGGAAGTTGACGACGAGAAAGTTTTTCCAGAAGACGAACGTAAACCGTTAATGTTGATGTTCATAATCAGTGGTATACCAGTAAACATATGTATATTTTCTTCTTGTACCATTGTTGTTCCAACTGCACTGCTAGTAGTCCAAGAGGTACCATCCTCTAAAGTCGTCTTATAATCGCCAAGAAGATCAGGGTTGACTGTGGATATAACTGTCTTGAGTTGTTTTGGTTCATGGCTTCCGTCTGACTTTGGTATAACATCTGATGGAAAGTGACTCTCTCATAAACGTATCACTGACAATTGATTGTAGTGTTAGCATGACCATGCTCTTACCGTTATAATTAATTGTTATTGGTACCTTATGACCACACAATACTTTTAATATTGTCATTTGACTTCTTATAAGAATACTTAACATCCAAGCAGACACATCCAAGCAGTAGGGTATAGTATTCCCATTTAGTAACCAACCCATGCATGCTAAATACCATATGGTATGAATGATTGGCAAGCATTTGTTGATGATCGATGTAGTAATTTATAGAGATGTGGAAGGTCATCTTCACTTTGTGAAGAATTCCAACAAAAGTAGACTATCGAACTACTTTTTTTGTTATCTGAATCTAAATTCTCGTCAGTTTTATTACATTCAAATGTGTAACAATAGATTTTGCTATAGAATTCTCTTCTTCTGGTTGTATAATACCCTCACAATAATGCTTCCATTATGTATATTACCAAGATACGACAAGCAGCCCCTTTTAAGGAAAGCATAGCAGTTGTCCAATAATATACTTGTTTTGAGCATGCCAAAAGAAAGATATGGTCAACTTAGTTAGCCATAATCAGTTATTGTTATTGTTTACATTTCGACCCATGCAGGGCACCCTTAATGTCAGACTGTTATTAATAAATGGGACTTTAGTTTTTGATGAGGTAGAAGCAATATGTTCACAATGAGCGATCAGTGTCACTGCTACATACTTTGAAAGAATGTTCTCACCTGTTGTAACATCTTTGGTGGAGGAGGGGGCAACAGTAGAGGTAATTATGGTGCTATCTTCCATAATCATCTCAGCGGTCGATTGGAGATATGTGGTTGTTGGTTCTGAGGTGGTGAATAAAGGGTCAAATGTTGGGGTAATTGTAGATGTGTCCTCAGTTATTATGTCATCCGTCGATGGGAAATATGTGGTAGTTTGGTCAGCAACAGTTGATGGGAGGCCAAGCGTTGATGAAAAATGTGTAGTTTCTCCTATTTTTGTTTCAGTGGTTGTTGGTAGTAGCATGGTTGTTGACTCTGTGCTGGGATGATGGGTGGTTTCTTCCATTTTTATTTCGGTGGTTGATGGGAAGTACAGGGTAGTTGCCTCGGTGCTGGGTTCATATGTTGTGATTGAATCTGTGGTTGATGACTTGGTGGACGACGGGGTTTCTGTCGTAGGTTCTGTCGATAGAGGGATATGGGAAGTTGCAGGTTTCGTATCACTAGCATAACGTGGTGAAGTTTCTTGCAAAAGGGTGCTCACATGCATATCAGTGCTTACCGTGCTGAAGTGAACAGGTGCTGTAGAATCTTCTGACCGTGTGGACATCCTTGCATCAATACTAGCAAAGTGAGAAGGCTGAAGAATAGTCATGCTGTGTGTACTAACACTGGGTGCACTCTGTGCGTTCAGATGTGATGATTGCAAATGATTTGGATCTGAATTACCAGATATCATATCCCTGGTAAGTGTTTGAGTAGCCCTGTGTGTGAAGTAGACAGGCAATAACCGTCTCATACCTTTCACCTGTTTTGTCAACCGTGTAAAGGTATCGCTTTCAGATGATACACTATACTCTGTAATCAAGGTCGTTGGCGCAATTGGGCTAGTTGTCATGTGTTCAGGTAATGTGTCAGTGTGTCTCGGTGATGTTGCAGTAGTTGAAGAAGATGACGTTAAAATCTTTGTTAGGAGCCATGGTGCTTCTGAATGAGATTCTCTCCTGAGTGAACCTGTTGTGTCCAATTCGCTCTCTTGCTCCAATGCTGTTTGTACTTCAGTGCTCGATGGGTGTTCCATTGGTATAGGCGACATCATCGTCTCCACAGAAATTGGAGGATGGATTGATGTGCTGGGTTTATTTTCAGTAGTTGAAATTTCAAGGTCGGTAGTGATGGGTTTAGTGCTGACGTGTGCAGTGTTATCAGATGTTTGTATATCATGTATGACAGATAGTGAAGATGTGCTGAAATGTTTAACTAAATCAAACAGTGTAGATGCTGTCGTAGTACCTGTCTTGTCTGTTGTGCTCTTTGACACACTTTCTTCTTGTGTTGGTGTCATTTTGGAAGTCGTAATCTCAAGGGTCGAGGAAAGGGTGCTAGTAATTTCTGACAGTGTGGTTGGTGATTCTGAGGTTACTGGTTCTGTATTTTGTTCATCCGTTTTTACATGTGTAGTTTGCTCAGTGGTGGCTGCCTGTGTAGTTGTAGGTAGATCTGTGGTTTGTTCAGTAGGTGGCTGTGTGGTTGTTTCAGACTCTAATGATGATGTGATTGATTCATATGTTGTATGTTTGGTTTGCTCGGTCGTGATTGTCGTGGGGGTTGTTGGAATACCCGTTGTTTGCATGCTAATGACAGCCCCCTCTGTCGTCTGTGTGGTATGGTATGTATTGGTAGTATTTGCTGTAATACTTGTTCGATCCGTTGTTGATTCGGTACTGATTTGTTGTTGTCTTGAATGTGTATCGGTATTTGGCATTGTAGTATCAGTCGAATTTGTTATCTGAACTAGATGGGTTGTCTGCTCTGTTGGGGTCGATTGTTCAGTTGTCGTCAAAATTGTGCTTGTGTGTTCGGGTTGCGTGGTAATTTCTTCCATAGCAGTGCCTGGAATGATTGCTATAGTTGTTTGCGTTGTTGGTGCATGTGTCGTCACAGAGGTGGTTTGTCGCTGTTCTTCAGTCGTTGGTTCGCTTGTCATGTATGTAGGCGTGAGCGTTTGAACCGTCCCAGTCGTTGACACAAAAGTCTGTAGGGTTGACTTGTAAACAGATTGAGAAGAGGTTTGTGGTACCGTTGAAGTGAGCTGTGCAGTGGTATAGGTTGGAGAGAGGGTGGAGGATATCAACGGTGTGGTTGTTTGCTCGTAAGTAGTAGGTTTACGCACTTCAGTTGTGTGGATAGTTGGTGGCTGCTCCGTAACTGAAACAGGAAAGTGAAATGATACCAATTTTAATCATCCTTTCGTGTTTCTCCTCAAAGCCTTTACCGTTTCAGTCACGGGAGCGCCAGAACATAATTACATCCCAAGAGCTAGTGAATGAAATAATCAGGCATGATTTAGATATTCGTGTTATTAGTCGTGCATTTAATTTAAGGTCGAAAACTCACTCTTGTTTTTGGGATGTAGCCATGTCCTTAATCAGCTAGATTTTTTTTTTTCAACCCGGAAGGAGATTGTATTAAGGTAGTGGCTTTTGTTATTGTTTCAAGGTCTGTTTTGTGACGTATGTGTCTGGAAATGAATAATTAGATGCATAATTATCTATAAATGCATCGGATAATTTTACATGGCTGTGGAAAATGTGTGTGAAATGTCAAGAAAGCCACAAATGTATTCCTCCGGGGTTAGTCAAAATGTCTCCCGCCAACTGTACCTCTGTCTACATCGCACATGTAGCCCTTTCCAGTGTTACAAAGTGCGGGACTCCAGATCCCATTGGCGTTGGCTTTTAGTGGATCACCCAACAGAAAAACGCAAGGAGCGTCTTTGGTGCGAAGATGATGTTAGCGTGACATGCAGTTCGTGTGCAAAGAAGAGAGAAAAAGAGAGATATTAGTAGATCGTTAACAATCATGCTGTACTAGTTATGATTCATACAAGTTAAACCAACATTGTCATGTTCATGTTCTATCATTTACTATACAGCTGATCTTGTCAAAACAAATGCCAGAGTTTGGGGACGGTCACACAATGTCATACAAGCTCAATAAACGAACTTCGTTCTCGTAGGGGGGGAGAGGCCCTGGCTTCAATGAGATTGCTGAACTTCATTTTTGCACTTCTAACCAAATAATGAAAAAGAAATCCAGCCTTCAATGATAACAGTTTCTGCATTTACTACTGACATGTTAATAAGGTGATTCAACTAATTATTTCTACAACACAGTGCTGTGTTTCCGGTAGTATTTTGGTGAGTTTAACATCATCTCAGTAAACAGGTTCATAAGCTTGGAAATTTATAATTATTTACCATGTTTTTACATTGCACCGATTGTCATGGTTTGTACATCGTATATAAACGTCTGGTATCGCACTTGTGAACGTTCGTTATGGTGAGTGTAAATGAAGTTTTGTCCTAAAGGAACGATGTTCGCATAATATTGAGCTTGTTCTACATTTAGCAATCGTCCCTAATGGACCTTGGATGAATTTCAGAATTTAATCTTATATGCAAAGTAGAGCTTTTTGCGCCATTTTCCCCCAAAAAATATTAAACATGAATATATATGACAATGCAGTTCACCATGTTAGTCGGTATTAGTTTGTGGTATTTACATATAGATGATGATGTTTTTCCATGGCAACCACATTTGTATATGTACATTTAGCACATCTATTTTGATTGAGGTCTGCCAAGTAAAAACATTGCCATGACCATTAATTTACTAGGTGAAATATATATATATATATATATATATATATATATATATATATATATATATATATATATATATATATATATAAGTGTATTTACATAGTTATTACATGCTTAAATGTCATATCGGCTGTACATTACCTACTATGTTTCTAACTTTATTACATATGTAACCTTCTCTGATATCACATAAAAGATCTCGCCATATACCTATCGCTATTCGCTTTGATGTACCTCCTAAAATGTCCACGCAGAACTCAAAATCTAAAAAGGATGTTGCATAACATGTATTACAATTCATGATAGCAATAATATATCTGTCATGTGTGTACATGTATAACATTGCGTATGCAGTATGTTCTGTTCATTATTACATATATACCAGAGATTACTTGCACTGGTGCGCACGCATGTATTTTCACTGCGGTGCAATATCGAAAAAAAAATATTGCATACCTGCATGCAAATGATATGCAAATGATACGCAAATGAAATGCTACACGTCAAATCGCGTTATCGCGTTGTGTGATTTTCATGATTTTTTAAATGGAAATTTGTAGTTTCAGATAAACATATGTAATAATAACATAACCCCATGTCACGCGAGTTCCAGTGAGGGTACTCAGGGGTATTTGCATTCGTGTTTTCTGCTACACTTTCACTCACTACACTCGTGAGAGTACGGGTGCAGACAACACTGCTAGCACTCGAGCAAACACCCTAAGTACACCACACTTGCACTCACGTGTCATGGGGGGGGGGTTCTGTCATATTTATTTATCGTTATATATTTCTATCCATTTGTTACAGCATTGATGAAAAGAAATTACAATATTTTACATTCTTAGGTAAAAGGGTAAAGGGAGAACAGAAAATAGCAAAGATAACCCAGTATGGATAATCCCATTTATAATCTTATAAATAAACACATTCTGGATAAATATATCATAATTATTTATTCCTCCAATTCATATAAATCATAAAACAAATGAAAAAAAATGAAGCAAACACACACAAAAAAGGAACGTTAAAAATGACCTAATGCTGCAAAGACAAAGTTCACATATTAATTGCTTTTCATAGTAGAATAAATAGAACACTTATAACAATTTCAAATGTAGTTTCTGAGATCAAAGGCGAAAGTGTGACACAGGAGGGCGTGAAGTTATTCATATAATACTGTACGCTTGTGTGGTAGTTATGTATGGAAAAGTATCAATTATGTCAGCTTTTTTCCTTAGTCTCAGAAAAGAATTTTCAGCTCTGTTTACAAGTCTGTTATAAGCACTTCAATTCATGTGGTATCATTCTAAATATACACAATTATTAATCACTCTTTGGCGAAATTGTACAGTCGCAACTAGATACCTGAAACATTAAATCATGGACATGGAATAACACATTTATTCAACAGTGCCTACAATGTTGTACTTAATGGCACCACGATCGTGTCTTGATTACAAACACAACATCCTGTTGTACGACACAGTATCATTTAAAACCAATCAAACGTGTGTTGGTCACTTCACTTTATGAACATGTATAGTAAGCAAACATACTAAAATATAACATTTGACAATTTGATAAATAAACAGCTGGCCTTTCGGAATCTTGTTTATCTCTCAAATCCTACTCAAAATTACAATGTGTACGTGCTGCTACTATAATGTAAACATAGATATGGCGAAATAAATTCCAAATAGATGTATAGATGGGAAGTTTACTGGTTTTGTTGATACCAAACTCATAACAGCTTCAATACTTAGACACTAGCACCAGACAGGAGGTTAATTCATTAGATATGAAACTATAATCGAAAGATTCGTTGGTTCATCACCTGCTGTATATTACCTACAAATTAATGTTATTTGAACTTTTTTTCTCTCGAAATGTTAGCGCCGTTGTACTTCCCCCTCTGTACACTATTACAAATTCTTTTGACCTACAATTGAAATCAAGAAACCAAAACAAAAATCGTCTGATTAAAAAAAAAACAATCTTACTAACATTGCTACATTTTACCGTCTGTCTCAACAACAATCTCACTAACATTGTTACATTTTATTGTCTCATTCGACCCGACAAATATGACCGGTTGGTATTTTTTTTTTTACAAATGATATAATATAGCGCTGTTGGTAATTTTTGGTTGAGTCAGAAGACGTATGTAGAATTGTAATTTTTGTTTAGGCAGACGATATAAAATGTAGCAATGTTTGTACACAATTTTGTTCAGCCAGATGACGTTTTGTTACAGGCTTTGCGACTTTAATTGCTGGATTTGTTACTAGTTGGTTCTTTCAATCAATATTATTTAAGTCGTATACAGGGGCTACTGGTCCCTTTTAAACGTCATTGATTACAAACCAGCAACTATCCTATACTATGTGCAAGCCGAATTATTACCATCTAATACAACACAGCATTTTGATATATACCTAGTCGCTCTTTGTCATGACAACCCATATCTACATTACAGCTTTGTACGGTGCTCGAAATACGTCAAAACTCTCCGAATAACCATTATTTTCCCCGACTTTTCGTAAATTATTATGTTTGAGTTACATTTATAGTACGCCCAAATATTTTCTTTATTCAACCGGAAAGTACCTCTCAGTGCTTAGGGACTTCCCATTACTCATCGACTGACTCGTAGTAACAATGCCATTTTTCTTGCCTGAACGAAGAATAATATTGGGAAATAATACATAATTGTATTCATTTTCTGTTTATATTTCTTGGCAATTCCGTTCACATGTTAAATGTTTACTCAAAATCTATGTTATTTTAAACGTCATAAACACAGGAAATACAAAGTTATTACTGAATTTTCTCAATAATGGCGTTGCTTTTACATGTTTGTAATTTTCATTTCCTGTGTCTTCAATTATTCAGCTATCTTCCGCCTCATTACAATGTTAGTGGCGAGGTACACTTTGTTGCTACTACAAGAACATCTGTTGTCGGCGACAATTTGGAGCCCAATTTCTAACAAATGAGCATTTTTTCGGGAAATTGATTTCATCATGACTTCCTGGAAGAGTTTAAATTATTGACAATTACGTAGACTTTTGACTAGATTGGACTGATGGATTCATTGGTGCGATGAACCCATAGTCGGTACTACCAAATAAGAGTGACTATAGAGTTTAAAACACGACATTGTTTACGTCATTGACAAGGTTTATTGTTACAAATTAAACACATTAAATACTGACATTGATAGCGAGCAGTCATAAACAATGTTACACTTTATCTCAATGTGAACATCACTTTCGGATAAAAACATGGCAGCTACAAACACAAAACTGTCAATTTGTGCTCACAAAGAGATACAATGTAACATTTAGTGTGTGAGAGCTATCAATGCATGTATGTATGTTGATTCTGTAAATTCTCATAACAAACAATATTGTGCGAGATGAAAAACAAACACCATTTCGCCTATTTCAAACTCTAGCCTTTCTGGTGTGGTAGTAAAATGAACATTTAACATTAAACATATATTTATTTTCTATAGCACTCTTTCAAAGGTGTTGAATAATAACAATTAAAAATCAATAGGAAATAAAATAAAATGAAATACCTGTAGAGTTAACCTCGTAAGATAAACATACATAAAAGTCGAAAAAAACTAATAAAGTACTATACTCAAAATAGCTTCATTGCAATCAGTACAGGCCATAATGCTCTTTAAAATATCCAGGGTTAAACATCTAAACTATTTTAAAGAATTTGGTCGATACACATATTTTGACTTTTCCTTGATTCGCGTCGTTAATAAAGAAAGAAAAGTGAGTGTATGATACTGTTATAATTATACTTTGACAGGCTGGATGATTTG